>NW_008668562.1:0-6565 GCF_000695815.1 Acanthisitta chloris
TGGGTTTCTGTCCATTGGCATACGCTCTCTCTAACTCTTGGGGAGGGCTTGTGTTGCTTTGGGCTTGTTGTTGTTTTGTTTTTTCCTAATGTTCTAATTATGGCCTTATCACTGAAGTATCATGAGTACTGGGCACAGGTTCCCAGGCACTGGCAGCAGGGCTGCAGGGGTGGCCTCTGCGGGGACAGGCCAGAGGCTGACCCACGCTAGACACAGGCATTGCCAGCCAGCTTCAATGGGCAGAGCACAGCTGTGCTTCTGGGAAAATGTATTTAAGAAAGGGGAAAGTGATGAAGAACAGTGTAAGAAGCAGCCCTGAAAGCACCATGGTGAAAGGAGGACGGGGAGGCAGTGCTGCAGCCTCTGAAGCAGAGATCCCCCTGCAACCCACGCAGGGCTCATGCTGGAGCAGGTTTATCCTGCACGGCCCATGGAGAACACACACTGGAGCAGGGGAAAAGTGAGACAATGAAGGAGCAGCAGAGAGGGGCTGTTATGGACTGATCACAATCCCCCAAATCTCTCCCCCTCTGCAGCTCAGGGCAGAGGGCTGGGGAGGTAGAGGAGTCCGGAATGAAGATGTTCACTTGAGCCAGGGAAAATGAGGAGGAGAGAAGGTAGAGTTCAAATTCCATCTTTGTTTGTCATGTTCTAAATCTATTTTAATTGTCAGTAAATGAAATTAATTTTCCCCACTGCGACTCTGTTTTGCCCATGATGCTAACTGACAAGAGATCTCTCTGTCTTTACCTCGACCCACAATTTTTCCATGTTATTTTTGCCCCCTGTCCTGCTGAGGTGAGGGAGTTAGAGAGTGGCTGGGTGGATATCTGTCAGCCATCCAAGGTCAGTGCACCACAGTAATGTACAGATTTGGTAGGCAGGGGCAAAATTTTATTCACCTCACCTGTTCACTAGGTATTAGCCATGATAAACATTCTTTCAAGTTACAGCACTGCTGCAAAAAAAACCCAACAAAGTCCAACGAAGTTCCTATAGAAGTACAGTGAAAAAAAATCCCCAGGTTGAGAACTCATGTCTATGTTTCTAGTTCTTCCTCACCTAGATCAGCTGCATAGCTTTCTCATCCCTTTATTTTTTCCCTGAACTTTCCTCCAGACAGAGTAATGGCTTCATTTTTGTTTTGCTCTTCCACTTGCTGTCATTGGAGTCTATTTAAATTTAAGCCTCACCACATGCTGTCAGTTCAGGACTGCTGCAAATCAACATCTAAAAACCTTGTATGAACTGACTGTTTCTCAGCTTTATCAGAGTAATTCACATTTGGACCCTTTCCCTGCCCACACTCCTCTGCCACAAATCTCAATTTCCATCTAAAGTCATGTAAACCTCTGATCATTTTTTCCCAACTCAATTTCTGGGTTCCAAATAGAAAGCAATGTAGAAGTTGTACTATTGACCTGCATTATCCCTTCTCATCCCTTCATGCTGAAACTGAGTTTAGCCAACTTAAAGACACAGAGCAGAAGCTCTAATTTCTAGAACAAGGAATCTTGCATGTTTTCCCAAAGTGTTCTCTTTGTTAGCATTCATTTTTTTCCCACAGTGTCAACCTTCTAAGCAGGATTCAAATCAGTTCATCTAGACATTTGTATATGAGGTGAGCTTTGAGACTCAGATTGCTATCTGGGCTGGAGGTAACTTCATTAGTATGTTGGAGAATTTGTATTCTTGAACAAGACATGCAGCTGTTGTAGTTTCTCAGTATGTCAATAAGAGGATGCAAAGCATATGTGATGGACTCATACTTCACCACTACAGTTTAAGGCATGTATGACAAGTTAATTCCAATTTCAATCAGCTATATATGGACTCATCCTTCACCACTACAGTTTAAGAAAAATTGGCATGTATGACAGGTTAATTCCAATTTCAATCAGCTATATAAAATCATCATACAGATAAAAATGGATTAACTCTATGAACATCTTATTTATCCTTTTTCCTAATTTCAGTTGGGTCTTATGAACCTGCAAAGTCAGGGGGAGCTTACAAAATGGATTGGCATGCATTCTCCCCTTCACCACTACAGTTTAAGAAAAATTGGCATGTATGACAGGTTAATTCCAATTTCAATCAGCTATATAAAATCATCATACAGATAAAAATGGATTAACTCTATGAACATCTTATTTATCCTTTTTCCTAATTTCAGTTGGGTCTTATGAACCTGCAAAGTCAGGGGGAGCTTACAAAATGGATTGGCATGCATTCTCCTAAGTTATTAACTAATAATAGGATTTGTTCTGATAAGCAAAATAATGTACAAGTTTCAGTGAGCTAAGTTAAACATGAAATGTGGGTGGGCTTTGCCTTCTCTTGCTGACCTACCTGCAAAATGTGGGTGAGCTTTGCCTTCTCTTGCTGACCTACCTGAAAATCACTAACTGGGTTAGTACCTGTGCACAGCTTCAGTCTCCACATGATTCCAGTGTCCCCTCAGCCTATACACCTAAGTCAGACCTCTAGAAAAATGTCCTACAAAGTTTTTCCTGATTTCTTTGTCATTAATCTTATTGTCATACAGAAGTACTCCTACCCACATCCATGTACTACCTCAATGTCTCATTTCTATTGCAATTAAGGGCAGTTGGTCCAAAATGCTTTTTTAAAACTGATTCCTATCTCTGCACTGGATTATGTGCATCCTAAACTCTTTCCTGAGCATATCTCCTGTGTCTGTGACTAATGCAGTGTTACTCTGTCTCTAAGATGTTACCCAAGATGTCAGGCCAGGCAGGTCAGTGAGTGTATGTAGACTCCTCCAACTTGTGCAGCTTGGCTTTAAAAGCCAAGTATTTTCTACATGATGAATCACTTTCTTATATTAAGGCAGAAAAAAGCAAAGCCTGAATTTATGTGAGGACCATTTCTTCTACCACTGTACAGTGATGGAAGTAGTCACACAGGAATCTCAAAACATTTGAACAATGTAAATCACACACAAATCAGGCAATGTCCATTAATAACAGTTATATAATAACTGTTATTCAATCTTATTGGCATTATGGTTATATAAGGACTGTTATTCAATCTTATTGGCATTATGCTAAAAGGATAAATGGGATAAAATATCATATTCAAGTCCATGTTCTCTCTGTATCAAGTACTGGATTTGGGCTAGTCAAAATGTTGAATTCAATTTCACATAGACCATATTGCAACATTTGAAAAGTTTTCCCTCAGCCTTTTTGTTTATGCTTAAAAGTAATAATTGACGGACTGTTATTCAATCTTATTGGCATTATGCTAAAAGGATAAATGGGATAAAATATCATATTCAAGTCCATGTTCTCTCTGTATCAAGTACTGGATTTGGGCTAGTCAAAATGTTGAATTCAATTTCACATAGACCATATTGCAACATTTGAAAAGTTTTCCCTCAGCCTTTTTGTTTATGCTTAAAAGTAATAATTGACACTAGCAACTTCTTACAATTATAGATCCACATGATGTTTCATGTGGAAAAGTGTCATTTGTTGTAATATGACCTAGATTTACACTTGGTGTATTCATTTACACTATGCTACCTCGAGTATTGGAAGTCTCCTGTTCAGTAGGATTTCAACATCATTTCTTTGTGCTTCAAATCTTTGAAGTGGGATCTGGAACCATATTTTGGCACTATGTTTAGTGATAGTGAATGCAATGGGCTATGCCTTGGGGGTAGGTATTTTCAGTGTAAAGAACTACTCAGAGCACTGGCTTCCTGTATTTCAGGTGATAGGAAATTCAGTTTATTCCTGACTACTATGACAGAAAGCCTAGGACCCGTTGGAGTAGTCTGATCCAGTTCAATGCACTGATTCTGCAAGCTCCTTGCAAATACCTTCTAGTTTTGAGCCCCTCTTGAGTGACATAGGTGCCCCCATTTCTGCAGTTTCTTAGCTTTTAGCAGGCAGTAAAAGGGCTTATTAATTGTTCCTCCATGTTCCTCCATTGTATTTAGTGTAAATCTAAGGTCTGACTGAGGTCACATGGAGATATTCTTTCAGCAAGTTGTTGACAATAGTTTTCAATGCCAGCAGTGCACTTCTTAGAACAAAGGCAGTGCAAACCATTGAGCTTGCAAGGAAAAAACACCACTACAGTAATAAGTGCCCAATCTGGAGGGGCACAAATATTGACCAACCTGGTAGCCTCATTTGTTGTAAGAAGTAAGAAGAGGGATTATCCACTTGAAAAAGCTGATATATTCTTGGCTGCCCATGGTAAGAACTTTTCTTGCAGTGTATTTACAAGGAGAGCTGGATTAGTTGGTGGTCATGACATAACAAAGCTTAAAATTTACTGTGATAACTAGAAGCAGAATCCAAAAAAGGAAGAAAGATACAGGAGGGTGAGGAAATCCTGTTATTAAAATGTAGGTGTTCAAGGAGTGGCTTCTGTACCAGGTAAGACTGAGTAGACTTGGACTCTTCACCCTGCAACAGAGAGGATGTAGTGGGAGGATAGCAGATATCAACAGAATAAAGAGCAGCGTGGAGAGAATGGACAGGGATGTGCTGTTTGTTTGTTGCTTCATCTTATACAAAATCTAGGGTGCTCAGATCATGTGAGGAAGAACCAGGATCAAAATGAATGCAAGGAGATGGTTTCTTCACCCCAACATGAAGCAGCTGCATGGAACTCCTTGGCAGAGGATGTTGTGGATTGAAAAAGGTTTACAGGGGTTCAAGAGGAGAATGGAGAAATGTCCAAAAGACAGATGCATGGAAGATTAGTAAATAAGACAAACCACATCACTCTCGAAATCTTCTGAGCTGAAAGTAGTCTGAGATAGAATCTGGGAGAAGCATCATTTACTTTGCCCAGAGACATTGGATGGAGGGCATGGAGGGGCCCTTGGACTGAATCAGCACAGCCTTTCCTGTGCTTCCCAATCAAACCTGACATCACTCATGGTGAGACACCACTAAATCAAGATAATCTTCATATTTTGCTTTGAATCATGAAAGAGGGCTTCCTTGCTTTAGAGCATGGCTGAAGCAAGCTTTCTATCCCACCCACTGAGCCTCGGTGAAAGATGGAGAACACTTTGCATCCCCTTAGGGGACACAAGCTCTAAGGGAAAAGTTGCCTATTTCCATCACATAGACTTACCTAACACAGCACACATATTACCATACACCAAATGTTTCAGTGTAGATTCCTGCAACATAACCTATCATCAAATATTTGACTCATGTGAAATACCCTAAAAGAGGGAATGATTTTATTTGCCACTCAGATCAATTTCCAAGAGATATGTAATGTTGAGTCTCAAAAATTGCCTTCTTCATAAAAGGCAAAGCTGACAGATGAAGATTCTGTAGCTTTAAATCACAAAACCTTGTAAAGATATATATATATAAGAGAATGCAATGCTCTAAACCAAAAGCAAATAAAAATTCAATGGGCCTTCATATACTGGTTTTTGTACTCAGAAAGCAAGGTTTAATAAAATTCTTTAATTTTATGGCCGAAGACATGTCAAGTGCAGTTTACATTTCTCAGCCAATAATCATATTTTCTTGCAAGTGGCTGATACATTTATTTTTTAGAGACAGACAAAACAAATAATAAGGGTTTTTATTTGAGAGGAGAAACAAGCATTTTTATCGAGATGAAAGGGGTATAATAAATTTATGAGACCTCACATACAGCTATAATATAATAAATTAGGAGGATTAATGGAATTGTGGGCTACAGTAACCCTCACTAGTAGAATGCCTATTTTATGGAGCTTGATAATATAGTTTATCATTGACTCCATGGGAATTCCCACAATATATTAGCTGTGGTGTAACAATAAAGCACACACAGTAAGAGGCATGTCTCTTTTGACACACATTCTCTTCCCACACTTATTTTACCAGGGAAACAACTCTGGTGCAGTTTAATTAAACTGCACTGCAATGAATTAGTCCAGGTCTTAGCCCCCTGACAGTGAGGAGCCTGGCATTACCACAGGGGGCTGTCCCCCCGTGACACCAGAGACTGCAGAAAACCTGGGAAAAAAAGTGTAGGGTCTCTCAAGTGACACTGTCACTGTGCAAGGCCTTAGCTGTCAATCACAGGATATGAAAAAAGCTCAGACCCCTTTGCATTCAACTTTATCTGCCTACATTTGTTCACTTTGATCTGACCTTTAGGAGGAGATCAAAAAGTGACACGGAGAGGCACTCAGAAGACCTCCTCGTTTACGAAGAAGGCAGACTTTGGTGGCAGAAAAAAATCCCTGTCAGTGGATGTTTAGCTGATGAGGCTTTTACTTATCTCCCTGATTTTACAGTTTTCAGGAACAGGAAAGAATCATAATCAGGATTGTAGAGAAAAGCATTGTTTTTAAGAGAAGGTGGCCCAGGCCAGTGTCAAAATCTGAGTCCAAGTGGAAACATCTGGGTTACACAATCAGACAGGAATCACACTGCCATAGGCTGCAGGACTCCTTGGAATTACACAGCCCATTGGACTACCTGACTTTGTTCAAAATTCTTTGAAAGAGAACATAGCTTTCTAGAAAATAAAAATAAAATTTCCATGTGTGTTTAGACATCAGCAG
>NW_008668562.1:6599-8746 GCF_000695815.1 Acanthisitta chloris
GAACTGTGTGACTGGTTAACTACTATCCCATTTTAAAATGGGCCATCTAAATTTGTGGATGAGTTTACCCAAGTTGCACTTGTTATATGACACCACAGAATGGTGTAATGGCCTGAGTTAAATCAACTGAAGAGCAATCTGTCATCAAATTTCTGTTCCCCAGAGGTGCTCAGAGGGTGTGACCAAATCACTTTACCTGGAATACAGGGAGGTCTTCAGTTTCCCAATATTTTCCATTCCTTCAATAGATACTTTATACCTTATATCTGTCATTGAAACAATCATAAGTGATATATTCTTCAAAGAAAAGAAGTTGATAATGATTTTTAAGACAAAAAAATTGAATTCTGTAATTCTCATGATTTTGGAGGGGCATTTAAAGCAGGCAAAGGTATTTCCCTAGAGTGAAATGCTGGAACATATAGAAAGGTAATTCCCAATAAAACAGCAACACGATCATCCATAATTCATAAATAAGCCTGTATGGAACCTTTTATTAATTCATGAGATTATTTAGAAGTAGAAAACCAGAATTCAATCTTATAAAAATGCATCTTTAGTAAGAGTATCTTGCTGGACTTAGCTTAACACTTTTTTGAACATGCACACCACAACACGGAGGAATTCATTAGACAATGGCAATTAGATCTCTAATCATTTGGCACTGCTGGAGTTGCTGCAGTCTATTTAAATGCCAGGCATGGTACCTTAGCGATTGGCTCATCCTGTCACCACAGTTCCATCGTCTCCTGATCCTGAGAAACGACAGTCACATTCGATGTCATGTAAAGCATCTGACCTTGCTCTCCCAGCACTTGATCTTTGCACTTCAAGTGGACATTTATCATAGTCCTGCAGAGACAGAACTCAGGTGGTTCAGATTACCACTGGTTTTCATGTTATAAAGGCATTATAACATTCCCTTAACTTTATCCTTCTATCAAAGGAGGAATGGAAATGCAATTTTGTTACCAGCTGGCCAAGTGAATTTACACTGTGGAGGGAGAGAGGAGCAGGTTCCTGTTGGCCAAGAGAGTGGAAAGTAGAGGTGTTCAGTCTTGGAGAACATGATCTTCAACTCAAACAAGTTCCCAGCGCTAGTAGCTGCTTCACTCGTAGAGTCAAAGACTTTTATTTATCAATTTTCATTGCTTTGTTTTTCTGATGACACTAGGAATGCAGAGGTCAGAGATTTTCATGTGGAATAAACATAGCAGATAACAGCAAACATAGCTGCCACACAATGGCCCCTCAGCTTCAAAAGAAACATAAAATCTCATCTGTAACTAGTAAACTTGCCATTACAATTCTTTCCATACTGGACATAACTGCTGTGACTGCAGTTATCTTCTCAGATATACACATGAGGCTTCAGGAGGACTTTAGTTCAGTCCCTGTGAAGAGTTTGATCAACCCAAAGGGGTCAGTAGAAGGCTCCTTTTATGTGCTAAAGGCTCATGAAGAAGCTGGTTAGGACTTCCTCAGATACTGATGTTTCAATCTGCAGGTTTCTTTGTGCAGCAGAGATGGGTTAATGCAACCTGGGGGTCTCAAAGTTGCAGCCAGTGCCCATCTCTGTGGGTAAGCTGACTGGCTGTCTAAAAGGGTGGGGAAAGTTTGCATCCAATTGCAGACTGCAAGTTTGGGGCAAATCTCTTCTTTTAACACTCAAAGGAATAAATCCACAAGTCAAATAGCTTTTAAAAATAAGTTCTGCAAAATTGGATTGATTTCACTTTAGACATGGTATTTTTTACAGGGATTCTGCCTGTGATACTAAGTACTACTCACAAGTGGGTTTTTTGCAGGCAGACAAGGAAAGTGGCATTTACAGACATCATTCTAATTTTAATGTTTTCATGATCATAATTTTTATCCCATCTATTAACCTGATTTTGCCTCAGTAGTTCAACAATTTTTGCTGTCATTACAGAAAAATATAGAGATAAAAGAATCTAAAGTGGCTGAGAACATACTGTAAAATTCAGACTATTCAGAGTTTGTTTCTAACACGTTTGCACCTGTCTTTCAATTTTTAAAAATACTTACATACTAACTGATAAAATTAGTGTTCAGGAACAGGGTAGACTTTACTGGGAAACCCCAAGGTTTTTTTGCTGCTTTTTACTTAACTTTTCAGGGAAAGA
>NW_008668562.1:8869-34338 GCF_000695815.1 Acanthisitta chloris
GAATTCAATCCCTCCACCCCCCAACTGGTGACACTTGTCACCCAAAGGTTCTCACCTTTTAGGCCAGAGCTGGAATCTTTTCTGGTTTTGTTCAAAACTGACTCTGCAAGGTTAGATGTTGTGAAAATAAGAATTCTGATTCTAGTTTTTAAAAGTTGTCTATAATCCCAGTATGTTTAGAACTGCAAACCACAAATTAGTGAATAAACTCACACTCCAGCATATTACTGTGGGAATAGACATACATTTTGCCTGCTGTGAGAAACAGGGCAGACTCCATCCCAGTATGCAGGAACAAAGGGAATGCTATTATGTCTTGCAAGTCACCACCAAAGTTGTCAGCTAAAACCTAGCTGCAGCTTCTTTATTACTGTTACCAAGTCGAAAGAAGTATGAACGTTTTTTCCTCTGCTGAGCTGAAAAATTGAAGGGTAAAAAACCAACCTACAATCAAGACACAAGTTTAACCTCAGAGAGCTTATATGATGCTAGAGTTTTCCTTCCTCAACATTTATTGCCACTGTGGGCATGTCGATGGGATAATCGGCTCCAGGGTGAGTTACGTACTCAGTGCCAAAGGTGAGAGTGAGAGTCAAGGTCAATGATCTGACAGTGGTGTCAGTGGGATTTTTGTGATTCACTCTTCTCATCGAGGCAAGGAGCACTATGTTCTGTTGGAAACCACTTACTTTTTATTTCCGTTCTGACTAGTTCTAGTTTCTTCCTTAGAAACTTTACTAATTCATTTATGTGATGTGAAGTTGTAGATTTAATACATTGACATGTCTGATTATGTAGCTTTCATTTACACAATATTATGTTAACGACACAATGGTAGAGTAAACCTAGAATTCTGTGTGAAAGGGTTAAACCATCTATCTTTTATGCTATAGTTTTCATATGAATACAACTTAAATGAGAAAATCAATCCATAAATTTCAGGGTGATGAAGAAATATTTAGAAATCATTGTACTGTGTGTGGATGAAGTCTTGCTGTGTCTGAACACACTAAGGAATGGCTGAAATTCACAGCTCTGTAGTTTCTTTTCTTAACCACTTTCTTAACCACTTCTTTCCTGGATAGCAGGTGTTTTAAGAGGATGGAGAAATTAATCTATTTGCAGCAAGCTTATCAGCTCTGCTAACATAATTCTTAATGTCTAAGGACCTTGCAAGCTACAATTGAATTTGAGGGCCATGTTGATACCCTGTACCTGTGCCTGAGACTAAATGTAGTTGCTGTTCAGTAGCTGGGCCTCCTGCAGAGGATCTTGACATCAAAGAGACAAACTAGCTAAGTCATAATTAGCCCCAAGCTTGTTTGGTGTAAATTGTAAACAATATATCAAGTTGACTAATTGTAATGAGTCTAACTACCAGACACTGAACCTTGGGGATTGGCGTGCCGTGTCGCCACGTCAGCTCTCGATAAGGCACCGGAGAGCCGAGTGGAGCACGGTCTGTGTGCTGGGAATCCCAGCACTTGAACCCGGCTCACGCACATCCATCAACGGCGGCGGCCGCAGAGTCAGGTGCCCCAGCTTCTCTGGGGTTTGTGCAAACAGAGCAAGTCAGCTGCCAGATTTCTCACGTTAATCTCAGCAATTTGGGAGACTCTTTCAGAGGTAAAAAGGTTGAAAGCCACCAGAAGAATCGTCAGGCTCTGTTTGACATTTTTGATGATCCAAGCTGTCCTTTGAAACACGTAGTTTTATCAAGGGTAAAATGGAGCCCCTTCTTTCCTATTCCATTTCAAAATGTTCAAGAATTTTGAAGTAGCTAATCTACTGGGGGCTGATTAAATCTTTATTATTTACCAGAAAAATTTCCCTGACATTATGCAAAAGCAAACAGCACTAAGGTGTGTTGAAGAGAGTCGGTGCATTTTAACAAAAGCCAAAACCCCTTGGACTAGTAATTTTGCCTGACACAAATTCTCTACACTCCTACCTCATCCCTCTTTTTCAAAGTTGCAGGTTCAAAGGCTGTGATAGGCACAACATGAGAAATACCACACTGTTTGTCTCTGGGTGTCTGCTCTATCACAGTATCAACACAATACAGGAACAGGTCAAAGATTCCAAATGGGACAAATTTTGTTTGACTCATAAAAACTCTGAATATAGGAAATACAAACATACATATATTTTCAGTGACGTGTAGTTATCTAAAGGAACAAAGATGAATGTAGTTGCAAACCAGCAAGTTATAACAAGATAAGAAAAAAACCTATCCTTTAGTTTTTTTGGTGAGCCCTTGGTGAGTTTTGGGCAGCCCACCTTTATTAGCAAGCTATTTTTCTCTATTTATCCTTACTAAGAAAAATCTTCCCTGTTCCTCGACTAAATTTGCACTTGTAAGTATACTAGGTATGAAAAAGAAAAGGAAAATATTTTAAGGAGCATATGAATATTTGATACTGAATTACGGTGTAAGGAAGAAAATTACGAAAGCTGCAAAAGTCTTTCAGAATTCAACAGACATATACCCTGGGGCATAAAATATCTGTTTGCAAGAATTAAGGTTCTTTCATTACTCAGTTAAAGCTCTGCCCTCTTACTTCGTTGGAAGGTGAAAATGCTATTTCTGGCTTCCAAGATCTGCAGGCATAACTTTTTCTGCCATCCATGCAGGCAGCAATCCTTACCAGGTCATCTTAAACTGCAATTCTGAGTAGGCTTTCTCCCAAAGCCAGAGAGAAGCATCCATGGAATACTTTCTCAGACTCAAAGCAAAAAAAGAAGAGATGCTGTGTTCAGTCTCACAAGGACTCATGATGAAAACAGAAGACCTGTTTTTCCTTCCCTCTAAAATGCACTCAGTGCAAGGTCAGGGATGTTGGCAGTGCAGCCAGCTGACCACCAGCATGGTGCAGAATCAACTCTTCCCATCAGGGCTGCCTTAGTCCTGCAGGGTCACAGGCAGGAGTGGGCAGTGCAAATAGATTCCAGCCATGAGTCATCTAGTCAGTTACTATGCTAAGTGAAGTTAGGAGTTTGACTTCCTAGCTTGTAGCATAGGATCACACTGGGAAAAAGAACATGTGAGTGTTAATTTGCTGGTGGTTACTTTCCCGAAGAACAGTGGTGTTTGTATTTGACAGGATGTTTTTTCTAAGTTATTGTGGTTTTGGCATCTGTGCAAACTGTATAAAGAAGCATTTCAATTGTATTTAATTATCCTTAGCCTGCAATACCATTTCTAGTTACTATACAATGTAGTTACCTCTCACCTCAGAGCCTTGATTAATCTGATGGTGTAATTGTTCATAAATGATTCAGGTGTTTCTGGATTTCTCAAGGATTCTTTTAATTCAAACACTGCAGCTAAAAATTCCTCATATCACAATGGAAAGCTTGGGGCTCTGGTACCTGATGAGACTGAGGAAGCTACAAATCCCACAAGCTCTGGAATGACTGACTTCTGAAACCAACAGAGTTTGCAAACAACAGAAAAACAAAACAGAATCAATGTGTCCCCAACTGATACTGTCCGTGTCGGTCAGTCTGTGAAATGAAAAACAGTTTCTCCCAAGTGAGACTTACTGTCCCCTGGAATCTGAAACCCAACTGTGCCAACTTGGCTGGTTTGTTTTAGCACAATGGGAAGAACAGTGAGTCTTTGTCATAATAACAAAGATAGAATATTTGCTTGTCACCAAATCCTACCCAAGAAGAGAGCACCAAAGACATCAAGCTGTACATTTCAGTTTGTGACAACAATAATATCCCTGTGGTCCCCAGCACTCCAGGAAAGCTATTTTCCATTTTGAAGGGATTCAAGATATTAAATAGGGACACACCTGGCACCAGGTCAGAAGTTTTGTTAGCTCAGAAGGTCATTCAGAGCTTCAGATGTGTAGTTTGTGCCTCAGGCTTAACACAGCTCTAACACACAGTATGATTAATATTATACTGATTTGCAGGAACATGTTTTAGAATTGGCTACAACTAACCTCGCTGTGACGCAGGATGATAAACAACCTTATCACCTCTGTGCTCAGCTGGTAAATGATCATCTGGGCTTTGCTGGGCACACGCAAGTTGGTGCACTTTGGAATCACTGTTTAATACCTGTATTACAGAACCTGCTGTTTGACAACAGGGTGTGCTCCCCTGAGGCAAGCCCACGAAGAGGTGCACAAAGCGATTAAGAAGATTGTTATTCTAAAGGGCCATATCAGCTGACCCTTTTATTATGTTGCTCCCCCCGAGACCTATCACAGGAATCCAGAAAATCAAGCAATAAAGCCCCACACCTTCATTACGCCTGCACAGTACCATTTTTAGTTAGCATTATTGTACCACAGGGAGGGAGTCAGATGATTTCCCCAAGGTTAATGTAGAAAACTGAAGGAAGAGCTTTTAATTTTGGCCAATCATACCCAGAGAAGATTGTGTGATTGAGTTTGCATGAGAAAGGGAATACATTTAAAATACAAAAAGATAGCTGGGGTATGTATGCTTTTTGCAACAGGGCTGGAGGAACTAGCAGTTGAAGAAAAAGGTGTTAATCACATCATCTGAAACCTGTATTATACACAAGATGATCTTGCCCTGTGTCTCAGCTACTGTGAGATGGTGGGGATCCAGACCCCCATTTCTGCCTGAGTCTACATCTTCTCTTCAAGAAGAAATCCTTTGGCTCTTGTTAGCAGCCTTGGTTTGAAAGGCTTTTCCTGTTTATTTGGGGTTTTTATTGTCCATTGGTAATGCTGTTTAATAAGGTAGCTCTTCTAACAAATCTTGAGATGATCAGTCTTCCCTCTGGTTTGAATGGCTTTGTTGACAATGTGACTGTGGTTTGCAAGTGGTCACTGTGGGTATGTCTCATTTGCTTTTACCTCTTCAGGGCTCACCGTTGCCAGTTTTGGTGCTTGAGGGTATTTCACATTTTGTGCCTCTTGTGCAAATGCAAGGAGTGAAGTTGATAGACTGGGACCAAATACTTGTGCAGACACACACAGATTCTAGAGTGTAAACATATGTACCCTGATGTTCATTTCAGTCCCATGGAAAGATTTTTTGGGTCTTAAATTAATTAGAGTTTAATACTATGATAATGAAACAGTCAGTGAAGTAATTTTAAGAGTCAAATGAAGATAAGTGAACCATGTGCAGTATTCTTTGTAATCACAAGAAACGGAACATGCATCAGACATCAATTTAGGTATCATGCTATAGCAGAGTGAATCCCACTATCCATACTTTTAAGTAGTTTAAACATTTTCTCAGCTGTATTCTTCAACCATCCCTTAAACTATGCAGTTATTTGGAAAATTACATATGTGCAGCCCTGGACTAAGATCTAACTATGTAACCAGAAAGAGCACGCAGGATGGCAATATAATTTTTTCCCTAAATGCACAAAGGACATTTAACTCTGAAGTAATTTTTCTATTAATGCTTTGGTCGTGACTTGGCTTTCAAGAGGAGGGGGATGAAAAAAAGTCTGTGACATTTGTCTCTTGGCCCACTACTAATTTTAAGAAAAAAATGATAATAGCAAATTTCTTGCTTCCTTGTTCCTAATTGCTGTAGGAATCTCTGACAAAATTCGAACTGATATGCCAATATTTGAATTCTTTTCTCTCTATTGAGCACAACATTTTGTCACAACCTGCTTTTCTACTCTCTCTTACAGTAAATTTGTTTTTTATGCAGTTTGCTGCTTTCCTGGTCTTGGTGGTATATCCTTCAATTTAAAATGACAATGAAACTTATTGGTGTTTATTATCATCAGTACACATTACTGCAAGAAAAAAACCCAACACAGCTAAAATGCCTTTATGACAAATTCATTCTTGTATGTATAGTTGTGACAACCAGGTATCAATTAGCAATCATCAGGCAGTTAGGAGTGGTGTTTTGGCCATCAGTGACGTGATCTGCCCAGGCAAGAGAGAACAGTGTTTTTCTGATGAAATATTTTCATGATTATGTGGATTCCTCTTAGCATCGTTGTGGTTCAGTGTGGTGGCTCACACCTTGCTGGCTGTTGGTGAACCCTCTAGTTGTCACCACTTCCTTGAAAGACTCTTGTTCCTCTTGTCTGTGATATCTGCTCCCAAACCAGTTTATGCAATTTCTGTGGGGAAACTCCTTCTTATCATTTGGGTTCCTCTAAGAATATACAGATTAGCAGCAGTTATTATATCTAGGTGTCCCAGTACATAGATATGCTATGTGGTTCAGTAAGAAACGTCTTGTTAATAGTCACTTACTTTGAACTTGCCCTTTACTCATTCCAGGGGGAAATGCCAATAAAAATATTTGTTTAAAGCATAGTGACTAGCTGTTACACTTCCAAATATTCATAAAACACACAGATGAAGGAAAACACAACATGTCTTGTATCAAGATTAAATGTAAATGGGATTTTTTTACCCAGGCCTCAGTCAGATCAGAAAGCTGAGCTGACTCACACCTCCAAGCTCCCAGGACACCCTGATGTAGTGTGGAGGTTGGGAGCATGTGGCCAGTTTTGGGGGCACAGTAATTTTTAACCAACTGGCCCAGCTCTTTATTTATTGACCTGTTCAATGTGCTACCTACTAGTCAGGTATTTGCTACTGCTGTGTTTAAGAGAAAGATCTGGCACTCCTTTATGTAGATTAAATTTGGTTGCCACATTTTTTTAGATGCAAAAGTTGTTTTGTCATAGCAGATGTCTCTTGCACTTGGCTGACCAGTTAACAAGTCTGACTCAGCAAGAGGTAAAACTTAGTTTTTCTAACTTGCTTCATATTGTTCTATATCTTAACATGTAACTCATTATTAGGTCTTAATTAGACCAGGCAACACTTTGTGGCATCAACAGGTTTGGGGTGATAATTCTCCTAGGCTTTTTTTTCTAGAATTATCGTATCAGTGACAGAACCTGTAAAGCAAAGTTTTTTAAGTGGCAGTAGGAGAGGTAGGTTGGCATTGGTGAAGGGAGGTTGAAGAAAAATTATAAGCAAAACATAAAAAAAGTCCTATAGATGTTCAAAAATGTAAATTTATCTAGTTCTGTTCAAAGTCTGAATTGGTGTTCATACAACAGGACCAAACACAGGATTAAAATGTAGATGGAACTCAACCCAAAATCTGTATACATGCAGCAGGGCTGGGAAATCATTATCAAGAACATCTGAGTAATGATCACAGAGGAACAGGCTGAATTAATTCCTCTCTTCCTCCTTGAAGGTGACCAGAAGTCTTGAGCAGATTTGCCATATTTCTCTGGCATCTCCTGGACAGAAGCATGTGCTATGCAGCACACATCCGTGGGGAGCCTGAGACATCCAATCTTCATGTGTGTGTTAAATTGGGGAAGAACTGTAACTGCTGTGTGCATGCTGTGTCATCAGCCTGTGCGTGTGTAAAGCCACTGGTGTGAAATTTGCATTCAGAACAGGAGGCTCACACTAAATGGGGCAGCCTGTAAAAATATAGACAAAAGGCCAAAGTCTTTGTGTCCCACCTGGAAAAAAATCACCAAGTGGAGAAAGCAAGAGTGTCTGGGAAACATGAACAGTCCCACTCTTACTACTGTTTGGGCAAGAATTTCTGTGATCCCATAGGGATTGACTGTGCCTAATAAGATGTTGTTATTATCAATTAAAATTAAATGTCTAGTTCTACTGTTTGACTATACCTGGCATGCTGCAGCTTCAGGGACTGAAGCTGGTGATACTGATGTCCCTGATCAAACCATGAAGCTTGATTTTTTTAGCAAGGATACAAACTACACTGGCTCAAACAAGCTTTTTGAAATTTTTTTTCCCTATATAATGGATTTTTGGACATAAAAATAAAAGTATGTAGTCTTTGATACATGATCAATATACACCCTACTCTTTAATCTTAAATGACCTAAATCAAAAATAAAATAAAGCTGGATCCTTGATCTGTTCTGAACAAAGCAAAGAAAGGGCAAGAGAAATAGATTTTTTTATACAGGAATACATCATAACTATGAGAAGCATTCAAGCAGCAAGATCATGAGTAGCATATATAACAGTATAATAACCTAGAAAAATAAATAAAGGTGGATGGCATCCTCCTTCATTTATGATGCTCTGTATTGTAGAAGAGTGGCATTTTCTTTAGTTTGAGTTCTAATACGACAAATAGGTGTCCTATTTGCACATCATATTTGACATCTAGTTTGTAAGGATGTGGTGTGCAGAAGTAGTCAGTCACCTCTTCTCAACTGCTTTGATTTGCATGTGGAAATGGCAGCAGGTGCTTCTGTGCTCCCCTGCTTACTAGTATTCATTTGGGAGTATGTGTGTGAGAGAAGGCACACCTTAATAGGCATACTTTCAAAATCAGGGCTCTGATGCTCTGAGAAAGTACTAGGAGTAGGCTTGGCTTTACTATGCCAGACAAACAGAGAAAAGCACCGTTAAGCTGCCAAAAAGTCAGAGAAAGATTATCAAATCATCACAGACCTGATAATTTTCCAATTATGGGGACTCTCCAAAGAAATATAACTCAGGGAAAATTTTTCTGTCAAATGTCCTTGACTGTAAGAGTTACAGGCACCAGTTTTTCAGTGTGGCACATTTACCTGCTCTGAAACTTTTATTTTCCAAATTAACAGCAAAAACCATCCATCTTTTATTTTCTTTTTCACTTAAAAATGAACAAAACAAATGGTCATCAAGGACTGTGTTTAAAAATATCAACTTCAAAACAATACTCACAAATATTTAGTCAGTTTCAATCTTTTTACTACTGATTTTTACTGCAGATTAAGGAAATCCAAATGAAAGTTTCTGCACTAGGAAGTATTAATAAAAGCCACATTTTCACAGTTCTGTCAACAAAACACAAAAAGAATAAATTTACCCAATGAAAATTCAAAGAATTTGTGCATTTAACTACTTCAGTTTGATTCTAAGCTCTCTTTTCTAAATATATGTTACGTTATGTTTCCCAAATATATTCAGCCATGTGATATGTAGTACCAGCTCATTCATATCAGATGAAGTGTGACTGGAAATAAAGCTGGATCTTTTTAAGAAGACACAGTTCTTTGCTCCATATTTCCAAACCAAAATAGTCAAGTTCATTGTATTTTTGCTACATTTCATTACTGCTCTTTTCCTTCTAAGTAAAGACTAATGTAAAGACAATCACTAAAGAAGCAGCAGTCATAATACCCTATACTAACTAAATTCAGACTTACGGCTACCCACAGGAGAAATACATGACAGATCCATTGTTCTGTATTAGCAGGATATTGTCCCAGTATATGAACACATGCAAACTTTGAAGGCTTTGAATATTTAAGGCAAGACACTAGTGGCTCATCCCAGTGGGAACCACAGAAAAGGGGAACCTGATTAAATTTAATGTCATTGTCACTTTTTTTTTCCATTGCTAAGAATTATATAGGTAGCCATAGCTACCACACTGTTCAGACACCATGACCACAATATTCTCCCTCAGAGGCTGACGTCAAGGCCTGAATTATTCACTCCAAGAATGTGATTCATTACTAGATGTGGTTCTTGCAGATTAAAAGATTTGTCAGTACACAAAATACATGTACATATTCTAGGAGGTTATTTTAAAAATCAATGTTATGCCCTTGCTAAGCTTAAAAGACACCAATTTTTATGAGTATAATTTAAGTTTGGAGCACAACTGGCTCTGCCCCATGAAGAAAGTTCTGAAGTAACTGAGCAGCTTTTTACTGTACAACAAATTATGAAGTTGAAAACTAAGATAGGAATATGTAGGAGGTTACTTACAGACACTGCAATTAAAATAATCATGTTTTTTAACTAGTTTCTTAGAAATGTTTGCCTGCTTGAACTGCCCCCTTATCTGTTGTTTATTCTGTTAGATGAAACCTCAAATAAATATTCTGTTTAACAGTGGAAAGCACATAACTCTGTTTCTCCACTGCAGTTTCTGTTGCTAACTCCCATCTTCCACGGACTTGCCTCACAGTGCTATCCCTAAGTTGGATAGACTAATTAGACTCATTTCCATCCCAAATAATTTCTGTGAGCATGCCTCATTTACCACTCACTGAGTTACATGAATAAAGAAATGTCTCTATCTGTGAGGATCTGCCCAGTGTAAAAAGGCTGGTTCCTCTAATGTGTTTAGAGAATAACATTTTCTCCTGTATGTGATACTTGTAGTGGACTTCATCATTTTTCCTTTTTACTCACAAGGAAAATGGAGTTCTAAAATAGATCTGCAGCTCACAGTGCTGACAAAGTTTAGGACTACAGCAATCCCTTCACATGTGTCAACTACTCTGACTCAATAGCAGAGTTTTGCTGGGTTTAGGGATGTGACAATGCTGAGCATGAGACGGGCCAGACCATTAACATTTATGCAACTTGATCTCAACAGAGAAGCTGATGACAGGCAAAGTGGCAGAGTGCCCTATTCTATCCCCCCCAATTGTTTCCAGCATGCAGTGTATGGCAGGATTATCAGGAGGAACTGGTAGGTTAGCAGAGAACTGCTCCACGCAGTGGTTTTCTCAAAAAAGCACCTGGATCCCTGCTCAGAGTCTGTAGGAGCTGTGCAGGATGCTTTCTGCAAATCATGCCATAAAGCTACACAGGATCTGCAGAGCCAGAGGCAAAATCTGAGAGCTGAGAAAAGAAACGCAGATACGAATACTGAATACTTGTAAACTGGTCCACTCACCAAAGTTGATTTTAATGAATAAACAAAAGAAATTTCTCCATTTTTTAAAAAAATGAAACTTATTTTCAGAGTGGCAATCATGTTAGGCTAGATAGAAGCAAGCATTTATTATTATTTTCCAGTAGTGATTTTTCTCAAATTAATTGGGCTGTCATGCTTCCTAGAAAGATTTCATATTCATTATCCAATTTTGAATTCAAGAAAGGGCTTTCTGAATAACATACATAGGCATTTTTCAGTAGTTAATGTTCTAAGTTAGCAAGAGGCAATTTAACTATTGTAGCTTCTAACTTGCCAGAGGTCCTTACTCAAATTAGGTATTTTTCCTGCAAGCCTACTCACAGCAGACAACCACTGAGCTGAACTAACACATTACAAATAGTGTGGTCAGCAGGACTAAGGGAGGAATCAGTCTCCCTATATTAGGTGCTGGCGAGGCACCTCGAAACCTGAGCTGAGTTTTAAAGGGCCCCTCAATACAAGAAGGACATTGAGGTACTGGAGCATGTTCAGAGAAGGGTAACAAAGCCAGTGAAAGTTCTGGAGCACTAGTCTTGTGAGGAGTGGCTGAGGGAGCTGGGGGTGTTTAGCCTGAAGAAAAGGAGGCTCAGGGGGGACATTCTCACTCTCTACAAGTACCTGAAAGAAGGTTCTAGCAAGGTGGGGGTTGGTCTCTTCTCCCAGATAACAAGACGAGAGGAAATGGCCTCAAGTTGCATCAGGGAAGGTCTAGATTGGATACTAGGAAAAAAATCTTAATGGAAAGGGCTGTCAAGCACTGGAACAGGCTGCTCAGAGAAGTGGTTGAGTCACCATCTCTGGCGGTATTTAAAAGCCATGTAAACATGGCACTTAAGAGCCAGGTCTAGTGGTGGACTTGGCAGGTTTGAGTTAATAGCTGGACTCAACAATCTTTGAAGCCCTTTTCAAACTAAATGATTCTATCATTCTAATGATGAGGGAGTCAAACCACCAGACCTTCCATTTAGTAAGACCATGAGCACCACACAACTCTGGTTTCTTCAGAAACTGGAGCCGTGTGGCTTCCAATAGCCATGCTGTTTCCTTGAGATAACCGAAATCCCAACAGAAAAGGCAGCGTTTGTGCCACCATGCAGGGGGAGCACTGTCAACAGCTGTTGACCTCCTGGAGGGGTGTGCAATCCTATTGAAGCATGATCCACCCTATTCTATTGCTCTGGAAGGTCCATCATGAGAGATGGAGCATGCCCTGACCCAGGTATTGCTGGTGGTGGAAGAGCTACTGGTCCACCATTCCCCTCTCCTGTGCAGAGAGATATTTGCCCTCTGGAAGCCTCTCTCAACTACAGAAGCAAGATAACCAGAAAGCAAATATCATCCCAATGTAGTTTTAAGTCAATATTTTGAGCTGCCGTTTGGCCCATTTGATGACAGCCAGAGGCTGGAGGTCACCTACCTGTCGATGACAGCAGCAGGAGTACAGGAGGCAGAGTCAGCAATCTTCCTTGCCACTCTTCAACAAGGTTTGTTTGCAGATTGAGTATGTCAATCACAGAACTTATCCCATTATCTTCACTGTGAGCTTTCTGCTTGTACAGAAAACTCAGAAAACACCCAATTCTTCTTACTGATAAGTCCTGTTTTCAGTCCTTCTGAAAAGCATTTTGCCACTCTTGGAAACCTGTGGGAGATAACAGAGAGAAATCCGGAGGGAGCCTGAACGGGATCAGGATTATTTGGTGCTAAACACTAAAGCTTCTGTCCACAGCATCAGCGAGAGGGGGACCACAGAGGCCGCCGGTATGAAGCTGCGGGAAGCCGGGCGGCTGCTCTCCTCCGCAAAGGGAGCCTGGCATCTAGTGGACATTCAGTTGTTGCATCACTTTTGCCTTTTTGGTTAGTAGAGTTGAAGGTTACCTATCCACCACCCGTCCTGACCCTAAGTTCGTGTGCCTGACTGCAAGTGGCAGTCCGTTTAAGTCCTAATTACCGTTAAAAATTCATGCCAATTCTTAAATCTGACTAGCTGCCACTTAAAAAAATGCAACTGAGCTATATTATAAATAGTTTCGCCATGTAACTTGCTTTTGTGCCATATGTCTTATTTTCTGTGGGTTTTTTTTCCTCGCAATGAATGTAAACGTGTGGAAACAAACGATGTCAGAACACACACGAGGAAGTCATGCTGAATACCTGCTCAGAATGAGAACGCAAGACACGATATCTATTAAAGGTATGACGTAAAGAACTCACATTATTGTCATTTAATCTCAAATACATTTTTATTAGCTATTCCAACAAGATGTGAGCCCCTCTAAATCTCTTCTGTCCTTACATTCTGAAAGTAATTTGAATGCACATTACTCTCTTTGAGTATCAAGTTGACGTTTAAATGAGTTATGTTTCTTTATCTTTACATTCCTGTTCTTATTCAGAGTTTATTAGGGGCCAAGATGTAAGTGTGTGTCATGCTCTATAGTTGCTTTGAATAGATTTCTGTACTTACTCATGCTAAGCTATAAATTACTAAACACTCAGTCCTATTGAAATGAATGGGATTAATTTTGAAATTAGGTAATATGCAACATTAACAGAACGAGAGGACATGATCCATGTAATAATTAAATTACTTCATATTTGTTAAATAAGTAAAATTGTATTACATTAGGGGTTTTACAGTACTTAAGAAAAAAAACTAAAATGAATCATTTTCTCATAACTAATGCAGTAAGACAACTGATGTACCTGAGCCTCTGAAAAAGCCTTAGCATGAAACAAAAGGTGCGCCTGGAAATGGGTTTTGAGCGATTTCTAAGTGCCAGTGGCAGTTTTCTCCCTCTGGTGGCCAGGAGAACGAGCCTGCTTCCCAAATCAGCAGCATCCCTCTGCCTGCTCTCCTTCCTAGCAGCCCGACGACCAGATTTCTGCCGAACATGAAAATTGTTAGTGGGCCAGTATTTAGCAGAGAAGTTGTTCTTTCCTACCGATAGCAGTGACAAGAGATTTCTCCAGACTGGCACTCAGGATATTAATGGAGCAGTAATGAAATTCTTGACATGCAGATGATGGAGTCTGTGTTGCTCTGGTAAAAAACTCTGTCATAATGAGACTGTTTAACCAAATAGCCATAGAAAAGAGAAAGGCCTAATAATATGTATTTTATTACTTTTGGTCTTTTCAAAGGAGAGAATTCACTTGAAAATAATTTGTAAAACTAAGACAGAAGTGACAAAAATATTAATGACTTCATGAGTATTTGAAAACTGAGCTGTCAACATAGCAGAAAGTTAGAAAATAAGGCACCACGGTACTTGCCAGGAATACTTAGTAAATAGCTTATGCTATGCAGGCAATACAATGTGTTTACTGTTTAATGTGTTTAATGTGCCAAGACAATTAAGAGACACATTTGTTTTCATCCCAAAAGGTTTATTGTTTTAATTGAAAATCTCAACAAAGCCTTAAATGTGAAGCATGTCTTCAGAAACCCTTATTAACTATTCCCCTTGCCCTGCTCTCCATAAAGAAGTGAATATAAAAACCAGAAATTGAAAAAACACTGGAAATTAATTTTGTGTGGTGCCAAGCTCCTTTTTGTGCTAGTTCTCATAGTAAAAAGGGGACCTTTTATAAATATGCAGTACAGGAACAAACCTGGGAGAACATTGTGTTTATATGGGGTCATGTCCATTAGTCGATAGCTGCTTTATAGACTGCTGTTATCAGCTTGATTTCTCCATCTCTGGGGCTGGAGTGATCATTCAGCTGGGTGATCTCCACGCTCCAGCTCTTGACTTTGCGGGGATCGCAAGAGGAGAAGGAAAGTTGTCCATTTCCATGGTTGTCTGTCTGTCTTTTTGATGTCCATCAGAAAGTGTGGCTGGCAGAAGGGATAAAAACCTCTTGCCAGCCCCAGCCCTCAGCAGACCTGGTAATACCTGGCCTCAGCAACAGCTGAGGGGCTGTGAAATCTGTCCACACGACCATGGCCTGTCTTCCCTTTTGGCCCTGCATTACAGAGAGGCAGAGACCACAGAGGGAAGAAGCAGGTAGCTAGAGACAGTAGTATCTATCTCTAGAAGCCGCAGGTTGGTTCATCATAGCTTGAGAACAAGCTATCTCTTATTCAGCATTTGCCTCTTTACTCTTTTTGTTCTTACCTTAGAAGCAGGAGCTGGGAATTTGGGGGTTTGTTACATCCCTAATAGTCCAATCATAAATAGACTAAAATATTGGGAGTTTTCTCATTTGACATAAGTACATACTGACCTAAGAAAACTGTAATGCATTGAAATCAGCTGCACAGGCTTGTTCACGTGATATTTTTGTCTTACACACTAAAAAATTAATTAAAAGACTAAACTAAGGAAAGCATCTATGAGGTCTGCATGACTTTCTGAGCTGTCCCATAGTGTTCTTGTTAAAATAAGGTGCAAGAAGAGAGATTAAGGAGCTGGGAAAAGCATACTAAGGAAAGAGAGGAAGAGAGAGAAATAATAATTTTTAAAATGTAGTTGGAAGAGGCTGCAGGAGATCATCCAGTTCTTTCTCTGCCCGAAGGCAGGATCAACTATAACTATGTCAGCTTTGACAGATGTTTGCCTAACTGGTTCTTGAAAGTTTCTAATGACGATGAATTCACAACCTCACCAGATGTTATACTCGAGTGTTTAATTATCTCTACGGTTTGAAAGAATTTCTTAAGCCTAATGCAATCATTTGTTCTGTTTTTCATTGAAATAGGGGACAGATGTTTCTCTACCTTTTGCAGCATCTTTATGTGTACCTGCAGACATGTTCTCCCTGGTATTCTCTTTTATAATCAGCACATCCCATTTATTTAACCTTTCCTTAAAGGACATGATCTCAAGAAATGAGAACAAAGAGGTCTTTTCTGTACTATCTCCACAATAAAATAAGCCATATGTCCCAAACTAGACACAGTGCTCTTGCCTTACTACTCAAAGAACAGAGCAGTCTTGAGGATGTACTGTTTCCATACAACCAAAACATGGTGTTTCCATTTTTCATAGTTCCATGACCTGTTATTACTCCCAGTTCTGCTTCTGCAGAATGGTTACATAGGCTATGTAGGCTTTTGGGGGTTTGGTGCCCTGTGTGAAACTGTGCTTTTTGCTGTTGCATAATGTATATTTTTTTTCAAAGTATTTCTTTAATTTGCATTGTAAATTTGAATTTTAGTCTTCATTTCAAAGCCAAACCTCTGGCATGCTTACAGTCCTTTCTCAGTTTGGTGTCATCTTCAAATTTGGCATGTGCAGTGTGCATCCCTCAACCTGGGTTGTAAATACAAGGATTGGACAAAGGCCACGTGAACACACGCAATATGACAGATTCTTCCATGCTGACCACTCACTACTGGGTCATTAACCAGTTCTGGAGTTTAATGTGTATTGTGTTTCTATGGCTTATGGGTATGGTATTGGATACCCCACGTTATGGATATGCCATAATGACACAGGGCAAAAAGCCTTACTGAAGCCAACATATATAAAATTTGCCATTTTCTCCATATTCATCAACCTTCCTGCTCTGTCTCAAAACAAGCTAAGTTGGTTTGACATTGTATTTTCTCAAATCCATGCTGGCTGTTGCACCCTAGATGGGGGGGGAAGCAGCAGGGGTGGGGTGGTGAGTGTGTGGGTGTGCTTTAAGTGATTCTAACTTCTTGACATTTTATTGGCATAATCATTCTCTCTCATTAAAACTATTTCAAGCTTCAGCTGGCTGTGTGTGGCCCTGAAAATAATCTTTCACTTTAAATATAAAATCTCACTACGTAGATAGGACAGGAAATTGTCGTCCTCTCCCCAAACGTGTGGAGCTTTTATTGTGTACAAATAGTTAAATGCAGCCTAATAAGAGTAATACTTGAAAAGTTTATGATAATATGACAAAATTGAAGTAGCAGTTACTATTAAAAAAAAGTTATGTAAATCCCAGTTTACCTATGAGAGCTTTCTAAATCCCAAGGTTTTGAAGATAGCTTCTTAATGAGGTTATCAAGTTTGCAAGCAAGAAGTAAAACTATTTGTCTAATATCAAGATGTCTTTTTAGGAATAAGGCTTATTTACCTTGAATGCAAAAAAAAAATGAAACAAAGTTCATTGTTCCAATTACAGAAACAGAAATGAAGGAATCAATACTGGTCTGAGGAGTAGAAGTGTACCTGTACTTGATCTGTCCCTGTATGCAAAATAAGGCATTTACACAAACCTCAAGCTTTTAAATACCAAGAATTGAAGCAACAAATTATAATAGCTTATAAAGAAACTTGAAGAAATTCTAAAAACAAAGAACTATTTGAGCTTTTCTTTTAGAAAAACAACTGGTTTATATATTTTTAGGTTTAGGTGATTTTTTTTATCCAGTGCAGGCAAGGCTAAACTTTTTAGCACTCTATTTGCAGTAAAATGAGGTTTTATTATTTAAAAGCATGAACTAAAGACAAATGAAGGGGCATAAAATAACACATAAATCTTTGCAATGAAAGATTACATATGCCTTGCTCCAGTTTCCTTGAGATTCAGAACAGTACATGACAGAACTCTGCTACTGCTTATGCGTTAATAACATGATAGTGAATAAATTTTATTTGCTTAAGGCCAAATTCTGTCTTGAAACATACTCTTTCTGAAGTCCAGCTCAGCCCCTCAGACTCTCAAGAGAAGCTGGGGAAAAAATAGCTGGATCAGGTTTTAAAAATACAATTTGAAAAAAAAAAAAAAAAAGAGAGAAAAAAAGTGTACAAGTGTTTGGTGCAAATATGTATTTGTTCTCATGTATTTATCTATACAAGCCCCTGTCATACTGCTTTGGTGAATTCTGGGGACAGTCATATGAATGGTGGGCCAAAGAAATTTAATATCCTGTTCATTTTTCCTCAGTTTATGTACTACACAATGTAAAAGATGCAACAGTATAGGAGAGTTAGAGCAGTGTATCCTGATAGCAGGAAGCCAAAAAGTAACCATGCAAGCACACACTGCAAACTTGTCTCACTTGAGTCAGAAGAACTAAAATACTTTTTTGCACACATTTGCTAGCTTATGCTCCTTCCAAAATGGTTCCTTGAAACAAAAAAGTGGTTTGCCTGTGACTTGCAAATAATATGGGAGGTCTCAGGTGCAAGTGATCAACCCAAGATCTTTGAGAAGTTCATACACTTCTGACCCTAAGATGCCTTTAAAGTCCTCAGCATAATTTTCTGACCTAATACAGATTCTAACTGCTCAGGAGATGTAGGATGCCAGTAAATCAGGGGCGTTGCAGGGAGACAAATTGGGCAGTAGATGATCATCCTGGAGTATACAGTACCATAAATGTTTTAAATCATCTAAAGATAGTCTGCAGTCCTGCGCTGGACTCTCTATAGGTGATCTGCTCTGACCAAACACTGGAGCAGAATGAAATGTGAAACTCCCTGATTGTTCCAATGAAACCAGTGTTCCAGCCTTAGGCCGATATATCTGCAATTCAGCAGGTGCTCATAAGGAACTGATCTGGACAGAAGAAAGTCCTCTGGTACAAACCATAGATTGAAATGTGTTTCATGAAATTGAGCTTTTTATCAGGCAGCCTACAAGGCTTGTTCAGACAAGCCTGCTTTCATTTCTTGGAACAACAAGAGAAAATGCCAACTGTAGTATCATAAGGTCCACACCTTCAAAGGTACATAAAATGGAAGTGGTACCAATCCTTGTAGCTGCCACTCACAATAAAATTGCTACTCCAACAGATATGGAAAACAGTAAAGTTCTGGGTTGGGTTTTTTTGCTTCCCCTGGACTGAATCTCTTATTTAGGCAATTATTCCAGTGCTGGTACTGCACACAGTTTAATGATTTTAATATTATGAATGGACTCTAAGAAAATACACAGCATTTTAAAAGTAACAGTCACCTTTATTCTAAGGAAAAAAATTATAAATGTTTCCATCTTCACACAAAATAACTGTTTTCAAAATTTTATTTCATAAGCAGGAAGTATTTCAGGGAAATAACAAGTGGAATTCTAATCTCTGTACAATCAGCAATAGATTGGGCATTACTCCTTTGGATCAGCACCATTCAGCACGTGTCAGGAGTGATTCCTGCTTCGTGTAGGAAAGCTTATAAGAATCGTCTTCCATATGAAGAGCAAGATACAGAAACAATGAGGAAAGCCTATCTAGGCATGCAGAAGCATTAGCAGGTAACGCCTGGTGAAAGAATAACTCCCCTGGTGCAGGCATGATCTTGCTCTGTGGCCCTTCCAAGACCTTCATATAAAGGCCAGAGGCAATGCCAAGGTGAGCTTGACAATGCAAACACTCAAGTTTGCACTCCTAACCATAGTACAGTGCCATGGTCCTGTAAGGTACCAAGTGCTGAGGCAACTTCTCAGCACCTAAACAGTCCAAGATTGCTTTGCTCTGCTCCTTCCAAATACATACCCAACCCTCTCTCATCAAAATGGCTAGTTTAGACAGAAAGAAAAAAACCTAAGAATTGAAGTGTTCTAAAGGCTTAGAGAAAACATGGCACCTTCCTTCTGTAATTATGATTGTAAATACATGATTTCACAAGTGTCAAAATGGCATCTTCAAATGACCGTAGTTTATTACTCTTTCTTTTTACTACCCTTACATTTACTACTGTTTGGCTGCTGTAACATTTAGCCCAGTTTCCTTAGGAGGACAAGCTTTCAATCAGGCAAATTCTGTCTCTTGATCCCCATTAAAACTTCTGAAATGAAAAGCCAAATTTCAACCAAATTTGAAAGAGAAGCAGAAGTCCTTAAAATGAAGCTCCTTGGAAGCAGAAGCTCCTCAGAAGTGAAACTTAGAGACAAGGCAAAACTTTTCCACTCCACAGGCTGCTGCTCAGCACATACAGCGTGTGCTATGGGGAGGCCACTCTTTGCCAGCTGAGGGTGCCATTATGGACTTAAATGGGGAGAGCAAGTAGGAGCTGAAGGACAAAGACCTAAACTAATAGGAAACCAAACTTCATTAACTCTACAGTTACCAAATAAAGTTGCTTACCTTCTCATTGAGCCGTTCCAAAGTTAAACAATGTCATACAAAGGATCAGGATTGCTTAAAATGCATGTGAGCCTTTGCAGGACAAGGGCAGCACAGCGTGGAAGGGCAGGAAGTTGTGCATCCTAGGCTTGAGCATACTGCCATTTTGACCTCCGGAGAAATAACCACCATCTTTACTGGTGCAGAATCCACACATGCTATGACCAAGAAGTGAATCATAATGAATATTTCTTCTGGAACATCATGCTGGAAAACACATGACAATAAACCTCAAAATACTAAAAACCCCAGTGGAAGTATCCTGGATGCAGAGCCTCTGACAAGCCACAGCCATTTGAGAGCTGGCCAGATTTTTGAATATGCTTAGTTTGATTTCTGAGGGATCATTTGCTCAAATGAATGAAATGGGTAACAAGCACAATGACTGAAATTCTCCAGTCAAGTTTTTCTCTCTCTTGCTTCTTAATCAAATTCACGTAAACCCAAAAAGAGCAACAACATACTTCGGAGAAGTGGAGAAAAATCCACAGCCATTTGAGAGCTGGCCAGATTTTTGAATATGCTTAGTTTGATTTCTGAGGGATCATTTGCTCAAATGAATGAAATGGGTAACAAGCACAATGACTGAAATTCTCCAGTCAAGTTTTTCTCTCTCTTGCTTCTTAATCAAATTCACGTAAACCCAAAAAGAGCAACAACATACTTCGGAGAAGTGGAGAAAAATAAGATGTGTTCCTCTTGCTTCTTAATCAAATTCACATAAACCCAAAAAGAGCAACTACATACTTCGGAGAAGTGGAGAAAAATAAACTAAGATGTGTTTATTTTCTCACAAATACAGCAAGAAAAGACATACTTTCCACAAGATTAATCTTGAAATAATAGTACTCTTTCTCACAAATACAACAAGAAAAGACATACTTTCTACAAGATTAATCTTGAAATAATAGTACTTGACATATACTACCTCAAATAGCCTTTGGTATTGGAATAACAATTTCCTAGAAAACATGAGCCACACTAGACACTTTGAAAGTATCCTCATACACAAAAGAAAGTGATACTCATGTAAAGTAATACCAATACAAATCATGTCATACTACAAAACCAGCTTTATCCTCTTACTTGTCCTCAAAAGGTGTTCTTTTTTTATTGTCTGCTGAATAGAAAAAAACTGTTTATTCAATAGAAAATAAAAAGGAATACCCCCTTGGGTAAGAGAGAAAACAGACCTGAGGCCTTACTCTGCAATCACTGTGCAGCTCACACAACAAAATAGTTTGTACATTCATATATTTAAGGTATGGTAGGTTGCTACAGCAACATCATGTACTGTATACAGCTCTCATCACTTTTCCAGCTGCAGCTGAACTAGTTTCAACATTTGAATATATTTTTTTTCTTTTTTATAAATTATTTATGATCAAGTACAAACCCATCTGCATTTGCCAACAAAGCAGAAACACATTCTACCTATCCTCTACAATACTTGGGGGCAGGCCCCAACGAACATACTGTAAGGATCTATCTGTGTCACAGACCCTGTTGATTTTATACCACAGTACAACTTCAGTGTGGTCTCATGTCACAGTTAATGTAGACCTTCCCCTAATACAAACCAGGAGCCCCACCAATACAGGAGTGACAGGGCATGGAAAGGGCATGAATCAAAGGCAAAAACAACAGCTGAAATCACAGAGGCTGTTAGGAATGGTTGTAGACACATTTTGTCTTGGCTCATTGTTTACTAACTAACAACAATTTTACTACCTTGTCAATTTGTAAAATGTTAATATAAAGTGTGAATCTTTGTATCTCAACAGATTTTAACTTCTATTATCAGACTCTTAAAACTGAATCTGCTTCTATTAAAGATATTGCAAATTCAATTTGCATCAATTTCAAAATGAGTAATTTGAAACTGGTATTTTTGTTTTCTTTTGCTTCTCTCAGTGTTTGGGCCATTATTATCTACCACTGCTCTATAAACCTTCATAATGATCTCAGAAGGCCTACATACCATCTGGTATGCTTTTCCATCACTGGCATAGCAACAAAACTAGCTTAAATAAAAACAAGTCAAATTTAACAGCTCTAATGTTGCATGTAAAGCAATTCTGTACATAAATAGATTCCTTTCAAATTTCTGTTACCATTCTTCCAAAAAATCTCACAAACCAGCCTTTAAAACAATAGCAGACAGCAATCTGTCAGTTCTCCAGTAAGCACAAGCTGTCTAACTGGTATGCTTGGCCCCTCAAAAAAGACATTTTGCCTGCCTTGCTTGCCAGGAATTCATGATAGTTTGTTAATGATACTAATACTTACCAATTACCCAGTCTTTTCAAGTTCAAAGTACTGTAAAAACCTGAAATAATCTGCTGCAGCATTTTCTAGGTTCATGCTAATTCCTGTTAACACAATGCTTTTAAAATCTAACATGCTCTGGAGTGTTGAATTTAATCCTCTTCATTTTCACTGTTTTCTTAGCTTGAACTTGCTTTCTTGCTCAAGTTCTGGAACTCATGTCTTTTTCTTTTTTTTCCCCTACAAGACTGGTGTTCCTGACTGCCTTGTTGAGTGCAAATACAGACTGACTTGAGTGTATGTTCCCCTTTACACTTGCTTTCTCCAGTTTCACCTTTCTTTTCTCAACCTTTCTATTATTACTCTTTCAGCTTTGCAGCTGCACAGCCGATTTGTCTCTGTACATTTACCATCATTGTTTGACTGTCCTCAAAATCAGTCAAACAATGTGACTTGACATCTATCACACGTATAGTTGCTATCCTCTCCTCATGGACGAAGTGGTCTGTCTTGTCAGGATTCTTAAAGTTTACATGTATTGCTGCAAGTTTGTGCAAGGTAAGCACATCAGAGGTGCTAACAACAGTACTAATGCTTTGCAAAGAAGCTCACGAGCTTTGTGATGGCTAGCAAGTCCCAGGAATGAACTTAATCCAGCTGCTAAAGTGTCCTCACAGTCCATCCTTTTTCCTCCTATAACCCTCACCCGGCTTAACTTCTGATGTACCTACACACTGCTTTATTCCTGTTCTTGGAGTAACTTGACTTTTAAGTGAATGGAATTTCAAGTTGACAGCAGCCTGAACATGTGCTGACAGGCAAAACCCTCTCCCACTTTCATACTGACCTGCTGTTTGCATTATTCTTCTTAGATACAAGTTGCAAAGCAGAATTCTCCTATGAAAGCCCTAGACCAGTTGCTTTTTTACATGTCAACTGCGTCTAGCCCAGGTACTCATTCTTCTCCAGCACAATTTATCCCTCCTCACAGGACAGCCTCAGGGCACAACCTCAGATGATCTCTGAATTGCACTGTTCTGCCACCAGCTAGTCTACAAATCCACCTGTGTCTTGGCATCCACCTCGAGGTGGCGGTGGTGAAATCTGTCTTCTGTTCCATTCACACATTCAGCTGCCACTTTATTGAATTTGGGACGAGCACAATGCAAATTGTAAGAAATTTCAACCCATCTGCTATCTAAATATTAGATTCGTATTTGATTTGGATGCAAGACATCTCCATTGAAGTTTGATTTGGAAAAGGGTCCCTCCGAATCCTTTTGCTTCTCAAAATTTACCTGTCTGCTCAGTACTGAGTTTTATTTCCTTGCTCTAGCAGGCCAAAATAACAAACTGTTCTGCTGCAGCCCTGAAGACACAGTAAGAGGAGACACTACTGATAAATATGAGATGGCTTTGTCACACAGATATGCAAGATGGAAAAGCCTTTTGAAGCCCATACCACTCTCCTTGCCATTTGCCTGACGGAAAGGGCAAGAAAACAGGAATCAGGCACAAATGAGTTGAACCAACTGTTCATGCTGGGTGAATGCAACTGCTGGGCACCACAATATGCTGTAAAAGGCACAGTGGCAAAGGGAGCACCAACCAACCTCAGCGAGGTTGAAGAAAGGTTGAAGAGGCCTTCAGATAACCAAATTTAATTATCCAAATTTTAACCAAATGTAAACCAAACTTTATGATTACTTATTATTTATTATTACATTATAAATCATCATGACGATTAAGTATGAGGTAGCCAAGACCTAGATTTGCTAACTACTGGTGATAGAAGCTAATTTTGATACAAATAAATTTCTAGGTAGAGGTAGCATATGTGTAGGTGACATTTCTGGAAATACCTGGATCATCTCCAGCTTTCAGGCTGTAGCAAGTCTGTCAGACAACACAGGCAGCCCTGCTTCCATGCAGCCTGGTAGTAAGTAATGCTGACAGCTACACACAAACTAGTAGAGCACAGCCACAACCCTTGCTTGGCTGTTTGGGCTACTGCAATTTAAAAGGCAAATAATGCCAATGGTGAAGAAGCTCTCTGTGAGCCCAGTGCTACAGAGCTGGCATGATGGATGGGGAAGTGGCTTTTTTTTTCTATTTTTCTGTTAGCTAGCACAATCTCTCCAATATGCTTTTAATAGATGCTGCACCTGGCTCCTCAGTAAAATACTCATTTCTGCCAGGCCTCAAAGCACTTCATTTCACAGGTGGCTAGTATTTGAAAGGCAGATACGTAAAAATAGTTTCAGTACCTCTCTGCCACTTCAGTACTTAAGGCCATCATTTCAGCCCTGGCAAGGTTCTCCATGCAATGCCAGGTAACCTTAGGGGCCTTACCCTGCACCTGGTTGCATGTGCCCTGCTGCCACACGCCACCAACTGAAACCCAGTCTGGCAGTGAGACCTGATCCAAGAATTCAAAAGGAGGTGTTTTTCCATCTATCCTGTTAAAGATGCACAATCCTGGAAGCCTGTTGAGGAACCTAACCTGAAATCTGCCCTAAATCCACACCTGAAGGATGGGATGCCACCCAGAAGGACCTGGAGAAATTCGATAAATGAGCCCATGGGAATCTCATGCGGTTTAACAAGGCCAAGTCCAAGGTGCTACACCTGGGTCAAGGCAAACCCCCAAACAGGCTGGGGGATGAACAGATTGAATCCTGGAAGCCTGTTGAGGAACCTAACCTGAAATCTGCCCTAAATCCACACCTGAAGGATGGGATGCCACCCAGAAGGACCTGGAGAAATTCGATAAATGAGCCCATGGGAATCTCATGCGGTTTAACAAGGCCAAGTCCAAGGTGCTACACCTGGGTCAAGGCAAACCCCCAAACAGGCTGGGGGATGAACAGATTGAGAGCAGCCCTGCCAAGAAAAGAAGGTCTGGTGTGACCCCACCTGGAGTACTGCATCCAGCTCTGGGGTCCCAGCACAGGGAGGACATTGACCTGTTGGAACAAGTCCAGAGAAGGCCACCATGTAGATTAGAGGGATGGAATCTCCTATGATGCTGAGAGAGCTGGGTCTGTTTAGCCTGAAAAACAGAAGGCTTCGGCATGTCCTAATTGCAGCCTTCCAGTACCTGAAGGAGGCCTACAAGACAGATGGAGATTGACTTTTTGCAAGGACATGAAGTGACAGGATAAGAGGGAATAGGTTTAGACTGAAAGAGAGTAGGTTTAGATCAGATATGAGGAAGAAATTGTTTCCTGTGGTGATCACAGGCAGATTGCACAGAGAGTCCCTGTCCACGGCATGGGGGTTGGAACTACAGGATGGTCTTTAAGGCCCTTTCCAACGCAGGCCATTCTGTGAGTCCATGATCCTGTGTTTTAGGGCTCCAGATCTTTTATGATGGGTCTTTTTTTATGATGGATCTTTTTGCGGTGCCCCATCCAAACTCTTCCACTTGCTGAGCGGTGTGGGCACGCCAACACTTGGTATGCAGGCG
>NW_008668563.1:0-4668 GCF_000695815.1 Acanthisitta chloris
ATCATCTCAACCACCAGCATTCTGGGGGGCTGAACTTAACCTCCTGTCCTGGGTTGCAGTGTGGGGGGTATCCAATGGTATGCATTCTATTATCATCTCCACAAGCTGTTAAAGCAGGTGGGGCAGTGATCGTTATCACCTTGTCCCTCCCTCAGGGCAATCCTGATGGCTCCCTCAGGGGGCTGTCTCTGATTAATGGGCTGTCAAGGACCCATGCATGACACATCCTCCCAGTGATCCTTATTGCCTTGTCCCATGGTGAGGTGACTCACCCCAGGGGTGGGGAGCCAAACATGCTCACAGGGATATAAACTGGGGTTTGGACCAGCACAGGGAGCCCTTTGCCTGCTGGATTCCCAGAGGACAAGAGCTGCTGCTGGACCTTCAGGAGAGAACCAGATCTGCGGGATCACTGTTCCAACAAATCCATCGCTCCAGGAGGACTGCAGCCACCATTTCATCGGGCCACTACTACACTCTGACTGAAAGGGTGTCAGGTTACTTTCTGACTCTGTCAGGTTATTTTTTTTGCTGTTTTTTGTACTGTTGCATTTGTGTTGTTTTGTTGTGTTGTTCGTATTAAATTGTACTTCTGACTCAGAGTCTCTCACCGGTTTGCTTTTCAAACCAGCACACCTCCCTCTGATCATTGCACCAGGGAAGAATTGACTCTGATAAGCTGAAAGAGCACAGCAGCACTGGAACCACAACTGACTTAGATATGTAGTTGTGAAGGCAGACAGCTGGACTGAAGGCCTCACAAATGAGAACAACATTGACCTTGACAAGATAAGTCTGCATTCATGAGACTAACGAGGTAAAAACATGTTATGAGAAAAGGCTATAAAAAGAGAATGTCTAGCTTCTATCCATGAGAATAATGAGGTAAACATCTTGTGAAAAAGGAAGAAGATGTCTATGAAAAAGAATGTTATGGGATAGTTAATAAGGGCACATGTAAGCAACTGTTAACCAATAAATCTGTGAAAAACTCTATAAAAGAAGCACTGTGGAGATGGTGGAGGAATTAGATATAAGGTTTTGCTATTGCCACAGATCCTGTGTCTTGACCGTCTCTACATTCTCAGCGACGTCTGCAAGAAGTGGTGACCCTGACATGATTCGACAGGCTGCGACGAGAGCAGCGGAGATGGAGCCCAGAGTAGCGAAAACAACGTGGAGAGTTGTATAGGTCTGGACCGAATTTGTAGAAGACACCTGGGGGAGACAGGTGAGCTGCTGGGAAAAATAATGAGAGCCAGGGTGTCCGTTGAGGAGCAATCCATAATTAATACATTGACCCTCATTTTAAGCAAGTGAGGAATAAGATATGACAAATGGATGCGTCCATTATAGTGTAAAAGCCAAGAGATAGAAGCCACTACTGAGAATGCATTCAGCGTTAAATCCTGGGAAAGATTCGGTACTATGATTTTTGAGTCAGTGGTTCAAGGGAATGAGACCATTAGAGATTTAGTAACTACCTGCAGGGTGGTGATAGATACGCTTAAGCTACAAAAGGCAGAAAGAGATATTAAATGGGCGGCAGATACACTACCCAACTTTAAGGAATCTGAGGCTGTGGGCGGGGCTGCAGGGCAAGCCACGGGACATGCCACGAAACAAGCTGCAGGGTAAGCCATGGGAGTGGCGGGCATATCCCAAAATTCACAAGCGGCGGTGGCAAAAGAAGAATATGGGCCGACTGATGCTTCTACTAACTCTCTTGTCGGTCCATGTAATTCCATATCGCGTGCACCGTGTCCTGTATCCCCCGTTTCCACAAATTTGTTCCGTTCAACCATGCCTCTGGTGAATCCATTTTATCCGCCTCCATCTGCAGATGACTGGAGTAATGATGAACCAGTGGCCATGGCACCGCCTGCCGAGCCTTTGCTTAATTTGTCTGTTCCTCCGGGGAAGCTTGAATAACCTGGAGATCTTTATCAGCACATAGAATATAAAAATGTAAATATTCCAGACTCTAACTATTGCCCTTCTATTAATTCTCCGGAGAATGTTTTCACTGTAAAACCGATGTCAGTTACCGTATTCACGTATGACCCCATTGAATTTCGGACACAGATGAAATTAATAGCAACTGCTAACGGGGACATGGAGGCTGCAGGACAGATTTCGGTACCTATGCCTCAGGGGGGTGCACGCACCCAAGAACTTGGAGAGGGAGGAATCAGAGCGTTTCCTGTAATAAGGGGTAACGGGACCACACCTGATCAATACGTACCTCTCAAATGGCAAATTTTTACAGAGTTTCGCCAGTTAGCCACTAAGCATGGTTTTAGATCTCTGGCAGTGGCAAATATGTGGCATTTTTTAGCCGTGGAAGAAATGACCCCTTTTGATGTGAAGCAAATCGCAAAACTGCTTTGCTTCCCTGTACAGTACTTAATGTTTGAGAATGCTTGGCAGTGGCTTGCTGAAGAGTAATCCTTGTGTAACCTTGAGGTGCCTCAGGACAGCCCACACTTTGGGGCAGGAACACCTCAGCTTTTAGGGATACATCCAGTAGACAACCCACAATTCCAATCACGATTACACCCTTTAGTATTGGCACAGGCGAGAGGTATTGGGCCGCAAGCTGTGCTAAAAGTGGCCAACATGTCAGTGCCAATGCAAAGGTACCCTACAATAAAACAAGGTCCCCAACAACTGTACCTGACTTTTATTGAAAGGTTACAGGATGCAATGGAAAAACAAAGTGCAAATCGTGAAGCTTGTTTTTGCAATTAGCACAGGACAATGCAAATGATGATTGCAGGAAAATTATCAATCTCCTGCCAAAAATTAATCCATCTTTGGAAGAGATAATAGATGCCTGTGCAAAAGTTGGAACTACTTCTTATCAAATGACCATGCTGGCTGACTCATTTACTACTGCAGTAAAAGTGTCTCACTATTGTCACAGCTGTGCAAATGATGAGGAAAATTATCAATCTCCTGCCAAAAATTAATCCATCTTTGGAAGAGATAATAGATGCCTGTGCAAAAGTTGGAACTACTTCTTATCAAATGACCATGCTGGCTGACTCATTTACTACTGCAGTAAAAGTGTCTCACTATTGTCACAGCTGTGGACAGCCGGGACATATTAAAGCTAATTGTGGCCAAAGATTCAATCCTCAAAAACAAACAATCTCCTGCCAAAAATTAATCCATCTTTGGAAGAGATAATAGATGCCTGTGCAAAAGTTGGAACTACTTCTTATCAAATGACCATGCTGGCTGACTCATTTACTACTGCAGTAAAAGTGTCTCACTATTGTCACAGCTGTGGACAGCCGGGACATATTAAAGCTAATTGTGGCCAAAGATTCAATCCTCAAAAACAAAAACCAGTCCCTGAAACTGTGACCTGTCATCCATGGGGGAAGCCTGGTCATTTCGCTAAATATTTCTCCTGGGTTGCAGTGTGGGGGTAGCCAATGGTATGTATTCTATTGTCATCTCCACAAGGGTTAAAGCAAGTGGGGCAGTGATCATTTTCTCCTGGTCCCGGATGGCTCCCTCAGGGCACTGTCTCTGTTTAATGGGCTGTCTGGGACCCAGGCAGGCATAGAGTTATGTCATCCCATCGTGAGATGCTTCACCTCTGGGGGGAGCCAAGCATTCCTACATGAGGGTGGGGAGCCAAGCATTCCCACAGGGATATAAGCTGGGTTTGGACCAGCACAGAGCCCTTTGCCTGCTGGATTCTCAGAGGACAAGACCTGCCACTGTACCTTCGGGAGAGGACCAGATCTGTGGGGTCACTGCTCCAACAGACCCATCACTCCAGGAGGACTGCAACCACCCTTTCATCAGACTACTACCAACACCCTGACTGACAGGGTATCAGGTTGCTTTCTGACTCTGTCAGTGGTTTCTTTTTGGGGTTTTTTAGTACTGTTGTATTTGTTGTTGTTTTGTTCATTTTTCATATTAAATTGTACTTCTGACTCAGAGTCTCTCACCGGTTTGCTTTCAAACCAGCACAATATTGTAGAACTAAAATACATACCAAGAATCAGCATTTTACAGGTCAGGGAAACTGGAGAAGGAGCGTGAATGGGAAGCACCCACAGACACAAGTACCTTCTCGTCCTCTAATACAGGCTTATGCGGCCAGCTCACCAGAAAAACCAGAGGATCCGCTGGCATGGATGTTTCCACTGCAGACACAGTAACACTAGTTTCCTTAGGGGTGCGTACGGTTCCTTTGAATGGTTCGGAACCAATGGGGCAACGGCTAATAGTGTTAGGAAGATCTCGTACTCCACTGCAAGGAATCTTTGTCCACCCTGGTGTTATAGACTCGGATTACACAGGACAGATACATGCCATGGTATCGACACCCACTCCACCTGTAACTATACCGGCAAAAACTCGTCTTGTTCAACTAATTCCTTTTACGTCCTGTGTTTCAAAACCAGATACTAAGTAATGGAGAGATCAAGGTTTTGGCTCCACAGGAAAACCGAAAGTATTTTGGACTCATATCCAATCGTAGACCTCAAATGGTCTGTACCGTCACAATGACTGGTGCGAGTCCTCTCAAATTAAACTCGGTGGCATGATTGATACTGGAACAGACATTACCATCATCTCGGCTAATGCATGGCCCTCTACATGGCCTACCACCACTGTGGGATCTGCTATTTCCGGCCTTGG
>NW_008668563.1:4691-5565 GCF_000695815.1 Acanthisitta chloris
CCAGACATTACCATCATCTCGGCTAATGCATGGCCCTCTACATGGCCTACCACCACTGTGGGATCTGCTATTTCAGGCCTTGGAGGTGCCACACAGAGCTATCTAAGTAGCAAACCTGTTTTGATTAAAAATCTAGAGGGACAAACAGCCACCATTCGTCCCTATGTCACTGCTGCATAACTTAATTTGTGGGGATGGGATGTTCTGTCGGCCTGGGGGGTGCATGTTGGGACGAATTTATAATAGAGGCCACTGCACAGAAGGGCGTAAGCATCCTACACTGGCTTTGCAGGGGCTTCTGTACTTTGACCAGCGTTGATCAGCGACCCCTGGAAAAACAGAAATTAAGCACCCTTAAAGAGTTGGTACAGGAACTGTTAGATCAAGGTCATATTGAACCTTCCACCAGTCTGTGGAATACTCCTGTATTTGTAATCAAAAAGAAATCAGGTAAATGGAGATTGCTTCATGATTTAAGGAAAATTAATGCAGTAATAGAAAGTATGGGTGTTTTACAGCCTGGAATGCCATCTCCAACTATGATTCCCACTGAATGGGATATTTTGATTGTTGATTTAAAAGATTGGTTTTTTAGCATCCCACTGCATCCTCATGATATCCCAAAGTTTGCTTTTACAGTGCCATCTATTAATCACGCAGAACCAGTCAAACGATAACAATGGAAGGTACTACCACAAGGTATGAAAAATAGTCCCATGATTTGTCAGTGGTATGTGGCACAAGCGTTATCATCTGTCAGAGAACAATTTCCTGGAGCATATTGCTATCATTATATTGGTAGCAACCCCTACAAGAGAAGGCTTGATACAGATCCAGCCAAAATTAGTTCAGGCACTAAAAGACTATGGGCTGC
>NW_008668564.1:0-1077 GCF_000695815.1 Acanthisitta chloris
GATGGGTGAACCCCAAACCCTCCCCACTCCCCTCTCCCACCCCAGCATCCCTCCCGAGGGGCCGTGGGAGCTGGCAGGGAGGGGTGGGCACAAGCATTTAGGCTCCCACCAGCCAAGGAAAAAGCCAAGAGGAGGCTCCAGATGTCGGATCCTGCCTGGAGTGTCCGTCTGGCCCCATCAAAGGAGCTTTTGTCCCCTCGCAGAGCTCTGCCCTGGGGACTGTCCCCACGGCGGAGGGGGCACAGGGGTACCCACCGTGCCAACCCCCAGGGCAGGAGGAACAAGACTCCCTGCTTTGCTGTACCCCAAAACCTCCTCCTGCACGGATGCAGGGGGAGGATGAGGAGGGGGCGACGAAGGCTCTGCAGGGCTGGCAGGGCCTGGCGCCCCCCCCACCCCCCGAGGGGGGAGGAGTGCGCCTGCCTCAGCCCCATTCTGTCGCTCTGCAGCCTTTGATGTGCCAAACTCGGGGGCGTTCAAAGCTCCTCGGCACAGGGTTTGGGGAGGGGGAGGAGGGGGAAGAACCACACGTGTCTCCCACAGCTGGGGAAGGGGCTGGGGACACACACACGGGGGATGTTGGGGGGCAGGGGATGGAGCTGGGCACCTCCAGCCCTTGGGTGTTCATCCCATCCCATAGAGATGGTGACACTGAGAGCACCCTGGTGTGTTCCTGGGTGATGGGAACACCCTGGAGGGACACCCAGAGCTCCCCCAGGTATGGTTCTGGGTATTGGGAGCACTTGGAGGGCACCCAGAGCTTATCCCACTGTGATTCTGGGCACTGGGAGGGCACCCAAAGCTTACCCCACTATGATTCTGGGCACTTGGAGGGGCACCCAGAGCTTACCCTACTATGATTCTGGGCACTGGGAGCATTTGGAGAGCACCCAGAGCTTATCCCACCCCACTATGATTCTGGGCACTTGGAGGGGCACCCAGAGCTTACCCTACTATGATTCTGGGCACTGGGAGCATTTGGAGAGCACCCAGAGCTTATCCCACTGTGATTCTGGGTACTGGGAGCATTTGGAGAGCACCCAGAGCTTATCCCACTGTGATTCTGGGCACTGGGAG
>NW_008668564.1:1121-2367 GCF_000695815.1 Acanthisitta chloris
CTGAGTTTACCCTAATGTGATTTTGGGCACTGGGAGGGCACACAGAGCTTATCCCACTGTGGTTCTGGGCACTGGGAGGGCACCCAGAGCTTATCCCACTATGATTCTGGGTACTGGGAGCACTTGGAGGGCACCCAGAGCTTACCCCACTGTGATTCTGGGCACTGGGAGCACCCAGATCTCTCCCGATGTGTTTTGGGGGACCGAGGGCATCCTGGGGGGCACCTAGAGCTCCTCTCAATATATTTCTGGGCACTGTGAGCAGCCAGAGCTTCCCCTAAAATGTGCTTCTGAGCACTGGGAGCACTTTGGGGGCACCCAGAGCTCCCTGATGTGGCACCAGGACCACCCCTTGGGGGATACGGGGGGCACCCCAATGTCTCTCTTAGCACTGGGAGCATCCTGGGAGGGACACATAGAGCTCTCTGATGTAGTTCTGGGCATTGGGAGCACTTTGGGGACACCCAGAGGTCCCTCAATGTGTTCCTGGGCACCAAGACCACCCTTGGGGGACACTGGGAACACCCCAATGTCTTGCTTGGCACTGGGAACAACCTGGGACCACCCAGAGCTCCCTGATGTGGCTCTGGGGATGCTTCAAACAAAGGGCAAAGGGAACACCCTGGAGAGATTTTTTGGGGTGACTCAGGATCCAACACACAGAAACACTCAACAATTTCCAAGTCTTTTATTTTCAAACCCTTCTCTCTTGCCTTCCCATCCCCCCTGAAGCAAACCAACCCCCCCACAAAAAAAACCCCAAAAACCAACCCCCATCAGTCCAAACGACGCTAGAAATGAGTTACAAACACCAAGTCAGCTCTGCCTCACTGACCATTTACAAAATAACAAAAAAAAAAATACCCCCCCCCCAAAAAAAAAAATCCTAAAATTCCACACCAGCTTCCCCCCCAGGACCTGCAGCAGTTCCTAACATCCCCCAAGAGAGGCCAAACATGCCTATTAATACAATATATACAGACAAACCCACAGGTACAGCCAAACTCTCCCTCCCCTCCCCCCCAAAAAATAACCAAACACACCCAAAAGTGCATTTGTGGTTTATATCAAAAAACATTATTTCTTTTTTTTTCTTCTTTTTCCTCTCTCTCTTTCTTTTCTCTGAAAGATTGGCCTGCAAGTCTGTTTGGTTTTTTTTTTTTACTTTTACCCATTTAGTAACTTCTTTAATATAGTTTATGAAAATAAATTATACAGCAACTATTTGAATAACTTAAGACCACAC
>NW_008668564.1:2433-2684 GCF_000695815.1 Acanthisitta chloris
GCTGCTTTTTTTTTCCTTTTCTTCTTCTACCAAAGATCCTGGGCAAGGTCCTGTCCTCAGAGCTGCCAAAATCTGCTCACCCCTTCCCTAAAGGCAAGGCTGGATCCAGTGTAAATCATGTTTTGGGAGTGAAGCTCTGGGTGGGGTTGGGGGAGCACCCTGGGGGGCACTGGGAGGATCCCAGAGGGGCACTGGGAGCTTCCTGATGTGCTTCTGGGCACTGGGAGCAACTTGGGGGCACCCAGAGCTCA
>NW_008668564.1:2759-6006 GCF_000695815.1 Acanthisitta chloris
GAGCTCAGTCCAATGTGGTTCTGGGCACTGGGAGCAACCTGAAGTCACTCAGAGCTTCTCTCAATGTATTTCTGGGCACCAGGAGCACCTCGGGGGCTCCCAAAGCTCACCCCAATGTGGTACTGGGCACCAAGAGCAACCTGGAGACACCTACAGCTCATCCCAATGTGGTTCTGGGCACTAGTAGCACCTGGAGAGCACTGGGAGAACCCCAGAGGAGCACTGGGAGCCTCCTGGTGTGGTTCTGAGCACTGGGAGCAACTTGGGGGCACCTAGAGCTCATCCCAGTGTAGTTCTGGGCACTGGGAGCAACCTGAAGGGCACTGGGAGCTTCCTGATGTGGTTCTGGGCACGAAGAGGAACCTAGAGGGCACTGGGAGCAACCTGGAGGTACACAGAGCTCATCCCAGTGTAGTTCTGGGCACCAAGAGAAACACAGAGGGCACTGGGAGGACCCCAGGGGGGAACTGGGAACTTTCTGATATGGTTCTGGGCACTGGGAACAATCTGGGGGCACCCAGAGCTCATCCCAATGTAGTTCTGGGCACTGGGAGCAATCTGGGGGCACCCAGAGTTCCCCACGATGTTTTTGTGGGCACCAGGAGCACTCCAGTGAGCACTTGGAGGGGCACTGGGAACAACCTGGGGGTACCCAGAGCTCATCCCAATGTGGTTCTAGGCACTGGGAGGACCCCAGGGGAGCACTGGGAGCTTCCTGATCTGGTTCTGGGCACCAGGAGGAACCTGGAGGGCACTGGGAGGACTCCAGGGGGGGTACTGGGAGCTTCCTGATCTGGTTCTGGGCACCAGGAGGAACCTGAAGGGCACTGGGAGGACTCCAGGGGGGTACTGGGAGCTCCCTGATGTGTTTCTGAGCACCAGGAGCAACCTGAGGGCACCCAAAGCTCATCCCCATGTACTTCTGGGCACTGGGAGCAACCTGGGGGCACCCAGAGCTCCCCACAATGTGCTTCTGGGCACTGAGGGGACCCCAGGAGGGCACTGGGAGCTCCCCAGTGTGGTTTTGGGCACCAGTTGTGCTTGTCAGCTGGAGGCACAGTTGGAGGTAGCACTGCCAGGACCCTCCTCATCCCAAGGGATGTTTGGGAAGGGGATCCTACCTGCCTCATCTCACCTGGAAGACTGGATGAGGAGTCCTAAAACCCAAAGGGGGTTGGAAAGGTGGATAGATCCTTCCCCAAAAGCCAAGGGATGTTGGGAAGGTGGATAAATCCATCCCCAAAAGCCAAGGGAGGTTGGGAATGTGGATAAATCCATCCCCAAAAGCCAAGAGGGTTTGGGAAGGTGGATAGATCCATCCTCAAAAGCCAAGAGGGTTTGGGAAGGTGTATAAATCCATCCCCAAAAGCCAAGGGAGGTTGGGAAGATAGACAAATCCATCCCCAAAAGCCAAGAGGGGTTGGGGAGGTGGATAGATCCATCCCCAAAAGCCAAGGGAGGTTGGGAAGGTGGATAAATCCATCCCCAAAAGCCAAGGGAGGTTGGGAATGTGGATAAATCCATCCCCAAAAGCCAAGGGAGGTTGGGAATGTGGATAAATCCATCCCCAAAAGCCAAGGGAGGTTGGGAATGTGGATAAATCCATCCCCAAAAGCCAAGGGAGGTTGGGAATGTGGATAAATCCATCCCCAAAAGCCAAGCCAAGAGGGGAATGTGGATAAATCCATCCCCAAAAGCCAAGGTTTGTGTCCCCCACAAGACCTCAGGGTCAATTTTCAAGGTCAAATCATGCCAAGGATAGATCTTAACTGCAAAAAACCAAAGGAAAACAGCCAATTCCCTTCTTACTGGAAGCAGGAAGCTGCTTCCTTCCTTTTCAAATCCTGCTTTTTTGCTGGTTTCCTTCCCAAAACACTCCTGGAGAAGACTTGGCCTGCAGCACTTTGTGTCCCCCACAAGACCTCAGGGTCAATTTTCAAGGTCAAATCATGCCAAGGATAGATCTTAACTGCAAAAAACCAAAGGAAAACAGCCAATTCCCTTCTTACTGGAAGCAGGAAGCTGCTTCCTTCCTTTTCAAATCCTGCTTTTTTGCTGGTTTCCTTCCCAAAACACTCCTGGAGAAGACTTGGCCTGCAGCACAGCCCCACACAGCTCCTGCACCCACAGGGCACCACTAAAACCATTTTCAGGGTTTCAAACCATTTGTAGGATTTAAAACCCAACCAGATATGTCAACACCACATCCCTGGAACTTCCAAATCCAGCAATTCACTCCCCTGGGAGCAGCTCAGGTGGTTCTCACCCAACCCAAGCTAAGGATGAATTTTCCTCCTCTTGTTTTGCCCCTAAAGAGGGAAATGCTGAGCTGAAAACTTCCATGTGAGAAGACTTCCCTGGTTTCTCTCAATTCCATGCTGTTGGAGCAAGGAATGTCATTCCCTGTCTGGAAATGGGATGCAGGGAAGGGCAGGACGTGCCCAGAACAGCTGATCAGGTACCACCAAGCTGACTCAGATCCACAGGGCTGAGGGCTGCACTCATCCAGCTGGAAAAGGAGCACTTCCAGACAAAAAGGAGCTTTTCCAAGGACACCTTCCATGCTTTGGTGCTTTTCCATGGTCTGGTTCACTGCTCATCCTGCTCTGGTTGCTGATGGAGGCAGCAGGACAAGCATCACCTCTGCACAATTCAAGGTTAGGCAAAGGAGGTGATAAAATTCCTTCCAAATCAGCAGGATGGGAGCAGCCTCCAGAACCAACCTACAAACATTCCAGGCTGGATATGAGGGTCATTCCCAAACAGGGAGTCAGGCAAGGCAGGACCGAAGTACCTCCTGGAGATGTTCCTCATGTCCATGGAGCTCATCACCCCCTGGGGCAGGGATCATCCTGTTTCTCCCCTCACTTCCAGCCTTGGAATGAAAGCTGTGGATCATTCTCACCCCTCACACAGGTCAAATCCTCCCTCTCCTCACATCTCCATGTGCAGGAACAGCTTTATTTGGAACGGATGTCAGGAGAAGGTTGTTAACTACAGTTAACCTTGGGATCTCATCCAGGGCCATGAGCCATGGGCTGGGGCTGGCACTGACCTGCTCCAGCTCTCCTGCCTGGCTCGGAGCAAGGAGAGGTGGAGCAGAGCCCTGGGAATGCTGAGGAGCATCTGCCACCTCCACAGCAGAGGTGAGCCCACCATGGATCCATGGCAGGGTCCTGTCCCTATCCAACAATCCACCGTCCCCTCTCCAACACATCTCCTCCATCAATTCCACATCCCAAAATTC
>NW_008668564.1:6039-8967 GCF_000695815.1 Acanthisitta chloris
TCCCAGGATTCAAGTAACAGCAGAAACACCATCAGGTTGTTGGGATAAATCCTCCAAGGACAGCAACAGCCAAGGAGAAATGTGGAATTCAGGTGTTGTCCCTAAAATCTGCCTGTTCCTTCAACCACACTTCATCCACCCTCATGGGGAGCTCTGGGGAGGACACAGGGAGCTCCTGGAAGCTCAAGGAGGGACACAGGGAACTCTGAAGGACACAGGGAGCTCCTGGAAGCTCAAGGAGGGACACAGGGAACACTGGGTGGACTTAGGGAGCTCCTGGAAGCTGTAGGAGGGACATGGAACACTGGGAGCTCCAGGGACACAAGGATGTGGTGGGACACAGGGATGGCTCTCCTGACCCAGCACAGAGCAAGGTTGTGTGTTTTCACCCCCAAGCCAAGCTCAGCACCGACTCCCAGTGCCCACCCAGCACCACTTCTCCCTGATCTGCTCTCCAGGTTGGCTGCTTTGCCTTCCCAAATCCAGCCAAATCTCCATGCCAGAATGGGGAAGGAAGGAGTGGAAACACTGTCACTCCCACACTAAGGAGAGGATCAGCTTCTCTTCTCTGCAGCAGGTCTGGGGTGTGGAGATTCAGGTTTCACCTGCCCCAGGTGCCTTTTCCCACCTCTATGTGTTTCAGCTGCCTCTCTCCAGAGTCTCCACTGGGAATTTGGGGGGAGCTGAAGGTCTGCAGTGAGTGGTTGCTGGTCCTCACATGGAGCTCTACATTCCCATAGCTGCTGCAGGTTGGATCAGCTCCAACTCCACATCCTGGGGCAGCCCCTCCTTCCCAAAATCCAGTGCCACCACCACCCAGTCAGGATGGAGCAATGTCCCATGAGGTATTTCTATGGATTTCGAAGCTTAGTTTCATCTGGAAGCCAAATCCTTTATAAAAACTCTATTTTTTTCCCCTCCAAACCCACCCTGAGGCTGGAGGGGATGAAGACAGGGAGGGCAGGATTTATAGCACCTTCATGGCAATGCTTGGCCAGTGGGAATTTTTTCCAGGCTGCTTTCAAATCCACAGGACTGTGTTGAATTCAAGGACATGGAGCATCCTGCAGGGCAAGGCCAAGGTCCTGGCAGCTCACAGGGAACCCACAGGGCACCCACCTGAGATCCACAGACCTGGCAGGACGGAGAGATTCCTTCACTTGGATTTCACAGGAGTTTGCTCCTTCAAATACAGCAGAAAAAAAGGCTTCTCCAGACTCCTCAGCATCAACTCCACCAGCAAATTCCACCTCCATGGCTGCAGTGAATGAAGTAGCAGAACAGGACTGGAAAGAAGGGGGAATTTGTGCCCAAAACCATGGCAAGAGCCACCACCTCTCCTGGCTCTGCTGTTCCTGATCTCTGTGGATCCATGGATGTCCCAAGTGAGGAGGAAGCAGCAAGGAAACTCCCAGAAATTAGATGCAGTTCCAGGAGAGAAGCCTCAGTGATCACCTTCTTGCTCTGAGTTATCCCAGAGCTGTTCTAATGCCCCACCAGCTCCTGAGCAGGATCCTTCACAGCTCCAAAGGAAGCCACTTCATTCCCAGCTTCTGGAATCAGCCAGAGAGAGGCTGGAAGTGCACATCCCACAGCTCTGCAAGACCAAGATCCTTGCAGGAAGGAACCTTTGGTCCATGAACAGCTCCAACAGTTACAGCAACAGCTTTTCCACGTTCCTTCCACTTCCCAAGGGGTTCAGGGGAATCTTCCAGTGTTTGCTCAGGGAATGAATCTTCCATCCTTGCTCTCCAGTGCAGCACCAACCATGCCCTTTGGCTCCATCCCAGTGCCTCACAAACTTCTCCTTCCTTGGCTCCAGCTTAATACAGATCCATGCTGCACATCCAGCTGCAAAGCTCAGCTGCCCAAGGCTGAGTTTGGCTCTCTTCTCCCAAATCCTGGAAAGCAGAGGAGCTGTGCTCAGAGATCCATGTTTCCAGAGGTTATTCCATGCAGCTGCACATGGTTGTGGCTCAGTTTGCCTCCAGCACCTCTCCATGAGGATCCAAGAACAGTCTTGCCATGATGCCTTGGAGCAGAGAAAGATCTTCCCAGAGAGTTTCCTTCTCTCTCCATCTCTTCCCACCTTGAAAATTCGAAGGGAGGCTGAGAAAATTCCACTATTCCTCATGCTGAAAATAAAACTGAAACCACATCAAAAATAAAACTTTCCCAAAACTTGTCAATAGTGCCATGACATTCTTTGTTCTCCAAGAAGTCCCTGGGCCGGGCTCAGCTGCTTCCCAGGTCCCTTGCCCAGGAGCTGAGGCTCTGGATCCTGCTCTGCTGGGCTTTTTGGGAATCTTGGACCCTCCTCTCTGGACAAAAGAGCTTGAGAGCAGACGTGGCCCTGCAGAAACAGGCGTTGCTGGATGCCTCCTTCCCACCACGGCCTGCAGGATGGCAACAACCAGATTCCTGGTGGGAACAGAGGGGATAGGGATCAGACAGGATGTTTGCTGCACCTGGGCCACACTGAGAGGGAGCATGGAATGTTGTGGGCATAACTGGGCACAGGAGAGGAGCAGGAGGATTGTTCCCCATTCCCCCGGGAAAGGTGGGAATGGTAGAAGATCATGAAGCTTTGCTCCCCTTCCCAAGGAAATTTGGGAATGGTTAAAGTCCATGCAGCTGTGTTGCCCTCCCCAGGGAAAGCTTGGGAATGGTAGAAGACCATGAAGCCTTGTTCCTCTTCCCAAGGAAACCTCAGGAATGGTACAAGACCATAGATTCTTGCTCCTCTTCCCCAGGAGAGCTTGGGAATGGTAAAAGACCATGAAACCTTGTTCCCCTTCCCAGGGAAAGCCTGGGAATGGTGAAAGCCCATGAAGACCTTTTCTCCTCTCCAAGGAAAGCCTGGGAAATGGTAGAAGACCATGAAGCCTTTTTCTCCTTCCCAAGGATAAAAGGCCATGAAGCTTTGCT
>NW_008668565.1:0-14257 GCF_000695815.1 Acanthisitta chloris
TGAATGAAGATGTTGAAGGGATGGGAAGCCATATGAGCAGCGGCTGACGTCACTTTGTCTGTTCAGCCTTGTGAAAAGGAGTCTGAGGAGAGACCTCATTGCTGTATACAACTTCCTCATAAGAGCAAGTGGAGGGGCAGGCACTGATCTCTCTGGCAACCAGTGATAGGACCTGAGGGGGGGGCCTGAAGGTGTATGAGGAAAAGGTTCTTCAAGGTGAGGGTGTTTGGGCACTGGAACAGCTCCCCAGGGCAGTGGTCACAGCACCAAGCCTCACTGAGTTCAAAAAAACACTCAGACAGTGCTGCCAGGCACATGGTGTGATTCTTAGGGCTGTTCTGTGCAGGGCCAGGAGTTGGACTCCGTGATCCTTGTGGGTCCCTTCTAACTCCAAATACTCTGTGATTCCACCTGTTTTTCCCTTTTTTTTTCCCATGAAACAGGCTTCACCTTGACCCGCAGATTTTCTCGCTTTTATTCATCCCAGTCTCTCCCGACCCCACTGAGAGCAGGGGTGAGCAAGTAACTGGGTGAGCACTTGGCTGCTGGTGGGACCAACCCACCCCTGTCCCTGTGGCACCCAGCACTGTGGTGACAGGTCTGTCTGTCACAGCTGTTTGGCTGCTGTGTGCTGTTGCTGGTCACAGTGCTGAATTTTTTGCTCCCTCACTTGCTGCACGTTTAGCTCCAGGGCTCCTTCAAGGCTGCTGTCAGCTCTTGCTGTTTGCTGTGCTGCTTATCACTGTGTTCTGCTCTGCCTGGGAGGCCTGTGATAAAGGCAATGACTGTGAGCCAAGTCTGGTGTTTGGCCCTTGCATTGCTGCCATCCCTGTACTCAGGGAATGATCTCATGGAGATCTTCCTCCTTTTTCCAGGTTAGATGTTTCCAAGCTTGCAGTGGCAAGATCAGCATTGTCACATCGTTGTGGATGTGATCAGTAAGATAATTGTCAAGTTTCCACCAGCTAGTAAAAAACCTTTCCTAGGCATAGTGCATTTCTGCAAACTGCATATTCTGCATCACAGCCTGTGAGTCCTCTCCACTGAGGGATCTTTAAAAGCTCAAGTGTACTGAGTTTGTGTGGTAAAATTTTGTTAGCAGGGGGTTACAGGGATGGTTTCTGTGAGAAGATGCCCCCCCATGTCCAACAGAACCAATTCCAACTGGCTGTAAGACAGACCCACAGTTGGCCAAGGCTGAGGCCATCAGTGACCATGTTTTGCCTGTGATGGTAACTGGTGAGTGATCTCTCCCTGCCCTGATCTTGACCTCGGAGCTTTTTGTTTTATTTTCTCTCCCCAGTCCAGGTGAGGAGAGGAGTGACAATGTGGCTTTGTTGGGTACCTGTTGTCCAGACAAGATCAACCCACCACAGTTCCTAAACAGCAGCAGAACAAACAGGACACAATTTATATGGTACCCCTTGGGCCTGTCCAGGGAGGACCAGCTGTGAGAAACATGCTCTGCACCATATCTGGGGAGCATGGCCTCACCTGGAGCCTCTGGCAGAAAATGCCTGGAAAGACCCAAGGCTGACCTCTGGGGTTCTAAATCTGGAGGTATCAAGGGCCCAAGGTGCTTCTGCTGCACTGGGTGTTCATAGGAAGGATCACCTCTACACATAATGCAACCAAAGCTACATGAAGCTAGATGAAGAGGGTAGGATGAATCACACAGTGGGTTCAAATGAGGAACCCCCAGTGCCCTTGAATGCTGAGAGAGCTCATGGTTGCACCAGGAGGCAGAGATTTCAAAACATCACCTGAGGAGGTGGCTCAGGCCCAAAAGTGTAATAAATTAGCAGAAAGTGAAAGGCAATATCTTCAGTTTTCCAGTGGATCCTGTTGTGCTGTGTGAAACCATCTGATGTGGAAAGCTGCTGTGTGGAGCACAAGTTGTGGACCAAACGAATCGATTGAGCTTGTAGGAACGTTATGGGGATGTCTCACAGACTAAGGGATATATGTCTGTGATGTGTCAAAGGATGAGGAGGGGGGTCATGATGGATCAGGATTATTGGATGGTGCAAACAGAGTGGAGCAAGGAGTAGAGATTGTATTGGGTCTGGCTGGGATGGAGTTAACTTTCTTCATAGCTGTCCATATGGTGCCATGTTTGGGATTTGTAGCTAAAACAGTTGATAACACACCAGTGTGTTGGCTGTTTCTGAATAACACTTGCACAGCATCAAGGCTGTCTTGGTTTTCTTTCACTCATCTTTCCAGCGAGTAGGTGGGGGGTGGGCAGGAGACTGGGAGGGGACAGAGCCAGGACACTTGACCCAAATTGTCCAAATGGATATTCTTTGCCATAAAACATTGACCTTGGCAGGAAAACCTCAGGCAGAGCAAGAAGAATGGTGGAGCTTTTGTCTTCCAAGGTGACTGTTGCTGGGAGACTGGCTGGGTGTTTGCTGGTGGGAGGTGGTGAGTGATTGCCTTTGCATTGCTTGGGGGTTTTTTTGATTGGGTTGTTTGGTTTAGGGGTTTTTTTGTTTTCCTTAACTTACTGAACTTACCTGTTCTTATCTAGATCTACAAACATTCCTGGGGATGCTGGTCGACAGCAGCTGAACATAAGCCACCAGTGTGCCCAGGTGGCCAAGAAAGCCAATGGCATCCTGGTCTCTGAAAAATAGTGTGGCCAGCAGGGCCAGGGCAGTGATTGTCCCCCTGTACTCAGCACTGGTGAGGCTGCACCTCAAATCCTGTGTTCAGTTTTGGGCCTCTCACTACAAGAAGGGCATTGAGGTTTTGGAACGTGTCCAGAGAAAGTCAGTGGAGCTGGGGAAGGGTCTGGAGCACAGGTCTGATGAGGAGCAGGTGAGGGAGTTGGGGCTGTTCAGCCTGGAGAAAAGAAGGCTCAGGGGAGACCTTATTGCTCTCTATGGCTACCTGAAAGGAGGTTGTAGCCAGGTGAGTGTTGGTCTCTTCTTCCAGGTAACAAGTGACAGGACAAGAGGAAATGGCCTGGAGTTGTGCCAGGGGAGATTTGGATTGGATATTGGGAAAAGTTTCTTAATGGGTTTGTCAGGCATTGGAACAGGCTGCCCAGGGGAACGGTAGAATTACCATCCCTGAAAGTGTTCAAAAAACCTGTGGATGTGGCACTTGGCAACAGGGTTTAGTGGTGAACACAGCAGTGCTGGGTTGCTGGTTGGACTCGATTATTTTAGAGGTCTTTTCCAACCTTAAGGATTCAATGATTCTGTGGCTCTCATTTTTGTTCTTCTCATTCTCTCCCCTGTGCCACTGCCGGGGAAGTGAGTGAGTGGCTGTGTGGGTGTTTGGCTGCTCTCTGAGGTCAACCCATCTGCTTTGGTTAGTCTCTGTGAGGCTGCCTCCCACTTGAAGAGTCTTTACAGGCAGACTGTTCAGTGGGATATTTTTGAATATTTATTTGCTATGGTACTTTTTATTCCTCCATTGACTTTCCACATGGTGGTGGCAAACAGGAGAGACTGAAGGAAAAGGAGACTTAAAGAAAATCAAAGCAAACAAAACAAGAAAACTAAAGAGAAAGGAAACAAGACTTTTTTTCTTCTTTTAGTAAAAATATTGCATTCATTTGAGTTCTCCAGCCCTTACTAACCTGAGTGTAGTTTTGACACAGACATTTGTTTAGAAGGTTTGTTACAGGGTGGTGAAGGTTGTTGTCCAGGGAATGAGATCTCTCCGAGTGGGGATGAATGTGCAGCATCTGGATGCTGGTAGAGAAGTGAAGGTGCTGTGCAAGGAGAGGGAGATAAGGGAAGATTAAAGAGGTAGTGAGGATGGAGCTGGGCACATGGGGTGATTGAGTCATGCTCTTGACTTGCAGAGGCTGGCTGGGTTATGCTGTGGTATGAGAAGGGCTCAGAGCAGTGTGTGGCACCTTGAGCATCAAGTCCCTGTTGAGGCTGGTGGGAAAGGGAGACAGAGCTGACAGCAGATTGAAGAGGCATAGCAAGTCCCAGGTATTTGGTAATATGAACTAAAAGCACATCTGCACATGCACAGAGGAGCACATCAGCCCATCAAAGGCCCGTTTCCTGGAGCTCATGTGAGCACAGAGGCACAGTGGCAGGTGGGTACCAAATTGAGGACTCAGAGCAAGGATGCTGTGTGTGACTCCTACCACACTGCCTTCTGAACAGCAGAAGTCTGCTTATGATTCAGCAGTATGGGACAACGTTTTGTCGTACTGTGCTGTTATCAGATGAGAAATGAAGGAGCCCCAGCCAGTGTCTGCATTTATTTGCTGCCCTTTCAGGTATACTCACCCCTGCCCTGCTGTATTTCCTTCGGGCACCCACAGCCCTGCTGGCCCTGAGTCCCAGTGCCTCACTCCATGCTGCCCATGGCTCAGGACCCTACTTCAGCTACCTGTTTCACCATAAACCTAGTGAGGAGCAACTTTGGCCAAGACATTTTTATTCTTTTAGCACAAAAGCCTCTCCCGTATTTAGTCTCGCCTCCTAAGCAAGCAGGGCTTGCATCACTGCATTGCTTGTCTGGCTTCTATTCTATTGTTCTCCACTTACTTCTAAAACTTCTGCCTTACCTCAGGCTTGACACAGAGAGAGGTATCTCATTATATTATCCCAGCCCATTCTGTTAAAATGCTCAGCGGGGCAGGGAAGAGTGACTGCATTGACCTCTTCATGACAGAAAGGCTTGGTGCTTATTTTCCTTCAGACACCAGAACATGACAAGGCAGAGATGCAGGAAAAGAGTTTTCACTACTTTGCTCCTCACAAAATTTGGTGTTTAATCTTGTCACGAAGGATGTCTTTAGATTGTGAATATTATACAGGCCATAAATTGGAAACCAAACTGGATAGGATATTTTATCTTGCCAGTCAGTGACTCACTTGGGACTTGGAGGGGGAAGAGAGGATTTCATAATCAGCTGAGCATGAGCTCATGATATGCTGTTGATGCTGAAAAGACTAATGCAGTCTTTGCAAAGCACATGCACATGAAAACACTGAGTAGGAGGAGAGAGGTGACATTATCACTGCACTTGGCACCAGTACATTGTTATTAAAATAACTTACTGTTCAGTAAAGCTATCCAAAAAACTGGAAGGGTTCAGGAAAGGTCTGGCAGAACGATCAAACACCTGGGGGAAAAAAAAAGATATTATGGCGAGAAACCCAGACATCAGTTTGTTTATTTTGGCTTTTTTTTTTCATGCAGGCGATTGGGTTAGTCCATAGAAGAACTACTTTAAATGTCAGATATTGCAATCATGAGGTGACAGCCAACAGACCTTGTTTTTGCCCTTACTATATTAGGAAGACATATTTAAAATGACTGATGTTACTTGTATTCAAAAGGTGCCTGCACAGCCTCAGTCTAGCAAAGATGTAGCAGCACCTCTGCCTTGCTCTATCCATCTGCCTAGACAGCTTGTCATGGCCTGGCTCTGCTCTGTCATCATCTGTCCTTTTCCTGCCACTTCTTTGGTCTATTTTGACACTGTCCGACATCGAGTTGCTATGTCCTCTCTTCACTTTCTCTGCCCTTCTTCTTCTTTCATCCCAGAAACTCCCTCCCCTCCCTCTGTCCTTCTGTGAAGATTTCCACTATCTCGCCAAACATTTTTTCTTTCTGTTTAAAAGCCCTAAATTTCCCAGATGCTGGGAAGTACCCTAATGTGGACAAGTTTTGGAGCATCTGGCCTTGTATGGGAAAACAAAGTCACTAAGACCCATTGCCATGGACACCAAACTAAATAGTAACCCCGTGGGTTTGGGGCACTGGTTTTGAAAGATACTGAAGCTGGACATGTTTTACTCAATTGCTCACTGTTTCTTTGCAAAGTGCCTTTTACTCAATAAATGGTTTCTCTCAGAGAGCTGGCCAACAGATGCTGCAACCACAGCACTGTAGTTCACTGCATGCTGCAGAGGTGACATGAAGCTGTAAACCAGAAGTAAGGTTCCCTACTGGCAGTATTGTAAGGGTGAAGTAGAGTAAGGTGAGGATGCTAAGGAGTGAGACCTCCTAAAGCCAGGTGGGTAATGAAATTTGCATTTTTCAGTTGGTTCCAACATTAGTTGAAGAGACCCAAATCCATGCAAAGAAAGAGCAGAAAGAGCAAACACTGAGTTTTGATGGGGTTAAAGGAAACCCTTGAGGCAGGTGAAGTTACTGCTTACCAGAGTGGTACCTCCTGATGCTGTGCATGGCTGGAAGGAAGCAGCTAACTGTTTTGGGTGCAGGCAGCTTTGCTGTGCCTTGTTACAGCCTCATTAAATCACTTTTTGTGTATCATTTGATATTTCTTGAGGGCACACTCAACATTCACTGTGCTTTGAATATTGTTTTGCAATGAATGTTAGACCTCTGGAGATGTAACTGTGCTTTTGCCTCGGAAACAGTGCTGTGCAATGTGTGGCTTACTTCTGCTTACGTATTGCAGCCATGTGTCTTGGATTGTGATTTGGTTTTAGGGGAGATTCTGTGGATTGGAACACATCAGTAAATATTTTACTACATTTTCTCTTAAAGCCTCAATGAGAGCAGTGCTGAACAAAATCTGTGCGAATGATACCTGCTCTATGCACTGATTTCCTAGATTATTTCCCTGTGAGCCTGAAATTCAGCATATACTCTGTGGTGGATCAACAGTGCACTTGACTCACAAAGATATCCCAGTGGTAAACTGGTCTGCCATTTCGGAGAGCTGAGCTCAGGGTGGGTAAGGAATGTCCTGCCAAGATGATGGCTGAGTTGGAGACACTGTTTGAGCACTCAGCAGCAGGATATTGATCACCATCATAATGGTATTGGGGAGTCCTGTATGAGGAAAGGAGAGGCTAACAGGAAAATTACTGCAAACCATGCAGTCTGGCAAGGACAGGCTTGTAGTCAGATTGCCAGTGTGAATGTGTAGAGAAAAGTTGCAACTTGGACTGAAGGAAAATGGAATTTCAAAACTCACATGTCCAACCTGGTGGAGTGCAGGGGTGAGAATGAAAAAATATGCACCAAATCTGCCAGCAGACAATACCAATCACTTTCAAATCCTTGATCTTTATGTAATGCTGGATAGCATCCAAGCTGTAAAACCACTCTGTCTCTAGTGTGTTGCAATCCTCCACTGGATACCAAGGCTGCCTGTGCCTTTGCTTCTCCCCAGCCCTTGAACTAGTCCAGGACATCAGTTTGAATCCAGCTGGAAATGCAGCAAGTATGGCACAGGCATGGCTGGAAAAAATGCATACAGTTCCAGACAGGCCTGTGGACTCTCAGTACAAGCTTCACAAATTTAGACTTTGCTTAAATGCTGGGTTACAGGCAGAAAGGATCTCAGTCACTGTCAGACTACAGTGGTTATTTACAAACAGCAAGAGAACTGATAAGGGTGCTGTGTGAAGACAGGCATTTTAAAAAACATTATTACAGTATCACTGTCAGGTGTTATTTGTCTTCATTCATGCCTCACTCAGTATCTCTTATAGAAATGACCATGACATCAGTATGATCAGTTTTTTGACAGTACTGTTGTCTCAGGAACCAGTGGTACTGACACCTCTCAGCTATAGATTTTCAGTATATATAAAGCATGCATGATCCCTTAGAATCATATGTTGGCCAAAAGCCTTCACTGCACACTGGTACGAGACCCTCCACCACTGGTCCATGTAGATCACATCAGGATTGTCACAGAAACCACACAGGTTCTTAGGTACAGTGAGCAGCAGTGCATCACTGCCTCCAGATGAACAGTGATTTTCATTTTGGGACTCAAAATTTTACAGGGAGACACTGAACCAGATTGAGATTTTATGTGTCTAGGTACAGCACCTAGAAGATACCTAAAGCTGTGTGTTTCTAGATGGCCTGTTCAGCTTCACCAAGGTGCTGTATGCAGGTGGTCTCTCCAGCATTAACCACAGTGACATGGAAGACAAGGAATGTGGGCAACCAAGCCTTCACCATGTAGTATGGGTTCTTCCTAGATCAGTCACATAAGATGGGTTTGGATATGCCCTTTTATACCCTTTAGAGCTAAGAGTGAGCAATCTCCCCATACCGTCCTGTCTGTTTTAGTCCCTGTCCTTTCCCTCTTAATCTGTGTGTCCTAAAATGTGTCATGAAGATTTATGCTGGAAGTGTGATCACCAGCTAGCCTAGGAACCACGGGCAATACACCATTCACACATGCCACCTCAAACCTGTTCCCACTCATTCTCCACTCAGACCAGTGATCTATGCATTAATGTTTCTAGTCTCTGCAAATAAGATGCTGCTGGAGCACAATTGGCCAACAGCTAACTCTGTCCTGGCTGCTTCTATTCACTGCAGACACTGCAGTGTGCTGACTCATGAACTTCTGTCATCCTTTAATAAAGTGAGGCAGCTTTTAGTATAGATTTGTGGGTTTGTTGCTTTTCTTAGTGTTCCTCCCGTCTTGTCCAGTAACAGATCTTCTTGTGAGGAAGTTTATCACAAAGTCTAATGAGGACCTACCTGAGTTCTGTTAGGAACCTTCAGTAAATTCTGCCTTGGATGATGGATTTGAGTCTTTTCCTTTAGTTTTCTTTATCTGATAAAGTAGTTTCTTAACTAGTATATTCGGATGCAAGGTGGGGGAGTTACAAATTCTAATAGAAGCACTTCTCTTATTTTCCCCATGCCTACTTTTACCCTGCTCTTGTATCATGATGTGGCATTGTACAAAAATTCCTCTTTCACATTTTTCCATGTCTACATCAGGTTAGATTCCAAGGAAATGTCCCTCTGATACCATGTAATCAAAGAACAAGGAGATACAACAAAGACTGGTCATGGCTTTGTGCAGAGAAATATCATTGTACATCACAGGTTTACTTGATTTAGATCCTTTCTAAACACTTTTTTCTGTCTGGACTGGATGTGTAGTATAATACAGAGGTAGCTGACATAGTGTTATTGCAGGTAAGCTCTTGTGGAGATCCAACCAGTATGGAAATATCAGTGGTTACAATGTAAGGTGTAACCAATAGTATGTGTTCTATTATCATCTTCACAAGCTGTTAAAGCAGGTGGGGCAGTGATGGTTATCTCCTGCTCATCCCTGATGACTCCCTCGGGGGTATCTCTGTTTAATGGACTATCAGAGACCCACCTCATGACCCATAGAATTGCATAGTCTGGTTGTGAGATGCTTCATCCCAGGGGGAGGAGCCAAGCATTCCCACCTGGATATAATCTGGGGTTTGGACCAGCACAGAGCCCTTACCTACTGGATTCCCAGAGGACAAGAGCTACCACTGGACCTTCAGGTGAAGACCAGATCTACAGGATCACTGCTCCAACAGACCCATCACTCCAGGAGGACTGCAGCACCATTTAATAGGACTACTACCAACACCCTGACTGACAGGGTGTCAGGTTGTTTTCTGACTCTGTCAGTGGTTTCTTTTTGTACTGCTGCATTTTTTTTTCCATTAAATTGTATTTCTGACTTGGAGTCTCTCACTGGTTTGCTTTCAAACCAGCACAATCAGCAAGCTCAGAGCTAATTCCAAGTTTTAACAGGCCTATGCATTGTACTCCACTATGCAAACCAGAATGCCCTTTGTTACCTGTATTGCTGGAACAATTAAGCTAAAATAACAAATTGGGGGGGAGATCAAGCCTGAAACTAAGAAAGCCTCTGCTAGAGCATGATGGGGTTTCCATCTGATGACATTAAAAATTAATTTGTTCCTCTTTAAAGCAAATTAATCTTTGTTCATACAGCTGACCTGATAAGGTTATTAAAATCATATATGATGTGTCAGTTCTGCAAACTGCAATGAAATGCTAACTTTATGTAGGATCAGCCTTCTCTTAAAATGGAATGTCTAGGTTTGTGAGAATTAATTTTTGTTAATTAGCAGGGTACCTCAAACACTGTTAAGTGGTTCTGTTGCATAAAGGAATGCACTTAGCTTAAAATGTTATTTGTAAAGTTGAATTGAAGTGGGTCTTAGTTTTCCCTCCAGCAAGACTGCAGGCAAGAAGATTTCATAGACCTTCATTTTCACCCAGTGTGGCTGCTCTGAGGTTCTCATGACCAGCCCTTCACCTGGTGTGGTGGGGGTTTTTTTCAGTTTTCAATTAATTTTCAGATATCTCAGAATATTTTTTACTTGTTGAGTACTATATAAACAGTATTGGAACAGATGTGTGATATGGGACAAATGACCTGATTTGACAGTCACTGAAGCTGCTGGAAATGCTAAAGGCTGTGAAGTTTCCAGGAGGTTCAAAGCAAGTTACAGAAGCATCAAATTACTCTCAATTGCATTCAATCAATAAGCACTCTAGTCCCTCCACCATGGCCACTGAATTCACTCTGCCAGGAAAATACCCTTCCTGAAAATGGTGTGTTTAGCATAACAGTGCATTGCATTGAGTGCAGTGGGTTGGTGAGATGGGAGAGTTATGGTGTCACATGTGCTAAAAGCTCATCTGCACACCCACAGAGGAGCTCAGAGAGGCAAGAGTGTGAGGGGGAGCCCAAATAATGCCCTGCCCCAGCTGTTCCCATGCCAGGAGCCATCAGTCATCAAAAGCCTTTCTGCAACAGCCCAGAGGGCACATAAAGGCAGGAACCTTTGGGTGGGAACCCAAATTTAGGACATGGACAGAGGGACATCCTGTCTGAGCCTCTCCCAGGGCTGTCCCAGAGGAATCTCAGTCCCTGTGACCAGGCATGAAACCCACCCAGATGGGTCTGAGGTGGGGCTGCTGCCTGGGGCATGGGACACATTATGGCCAGAGTTGTCTCTCAGGGTGATGCCACAGGGAATGGGCTGCTGAGGACCAGGGGAAGCCTGACCAGCTGTACCTGTGTGTGTGATGGTCTGTACCATCCACTGGACTGTGGGGGTTGTGGCCCTGAGGGCTCAAATGTCCAGGTGCCAGCAACTGGTGAGACGGATCTCAGGGCACCTATTGGGCAGAGTGAGTGTCTGAGCTGAGCTGCTGGAGGTATCTGGCTTGTACAGATGTCAATATAGCTGTAAATTTTCACCAGTGGAACGTTGGTTCAGACAGAGAGGTGAGAAGGATGAGGCCATGGGAGCTGAGTGCTCCATATGTCTGTCTCTGTTACCTGTGTTGCCAGCTGTGTGTGTATGAGTATATACACCTATATGGTGTGTGCACCTTGCAGACACACACATGCTGAGGCTCAGTGCTGTGGGAGCTCAGGCATGGAGCTGCCCCAGTCTTGCCTCTCTTGGACTGCCAGACTCAGCACAATATGTTTTCCACTGGTAATGGGCTTGCTCCTTTATTTGTAATGTCAAATGCAGAGTAAGTCCAGGAGAAGAGTAGAAAGATGGGTAGTATTTAGTATCATAATTTCTCATTTCCTTCCTTTTGTGGGTTGAATGATAATGTATGCTACAGGCATAAAACTACCCCACAGCAAATAACCTTGTTGGTGTACTAATTTTGTAGAATTTGAAACCTGATGGTTGAGGTGGGGGCTTGCAGTGAGTTGGGAAGCTTGAGGAGCAACAGGGAGAGAAAAAAAGCAAACAAAAAACCCATCTGCATATAAACCTTAGTGTGTGTATTAACTATAGGCTAGCATTCACCAATGCACAAAGTTTATGCATCAAAATCTTGTGGAACAATGAGTTTCAGATATGAACAGGAGTGATTTAAAAAGAAAACACCTCTAAGTCTAAATATGATATAGACATAACATATTTTAACTATGTAAACAAAAATGAAATGCCAATGTCCTTCAAAAAAGCAGTCCAAGCTCTAAATTAGCTGGCTCTTGTTGAGAAGAATATGAAAAGAAACCAGAAATACTCCCAAGGAGTAAATTAGTCTGTGTACAGAAATTCTTCAGTAGGTGACCTAGTTTTAAAGATCATTGGGAATTTACATTCATTGCCTGTAGAGAGACAGGGTGACCAGGGAAATGCTGCTGCATGGAAACGCATCCATGGAAATAGTGCTGTTCCCTCATTGACATAATTCCACTAAATTAAAAGAACTGATGTGGAGACTGAATATGTCCCTGTGTTTTCACGTTTGAACAAAAGGACCATAAAATGTTCATTTTAGTTTAACTCCCAACCAGATCTTCTGCAGCATCATAATTGCCTAATTCCTATTTTTGTTTCCTTTTCTGTGACATGAGATTTTTGCATTCATTTGTTATCAGTGGAAGTATTTGTCCTACTCCAAGGGAAAAAAACAAAACCAACCAACAACAAAAATGATCATTTCATCAAATCAATCATATTTTACTAGACTTACATTTTCTTTTTTCCGTCAGTGATACATACACATACATCAGGAGAGATAACTACTAACATATTTTATCTATATGGAGATGGAAGTTTTGGCCTCTAAGGTTGTACAATTCTTCACTGTTGAGCAGCTGTTTTGTATGACTTTTGGGTGTAATAGTTCTGCAGTCAAACCCTTTTGATTGCCAGGACTTCTTATTCAGGCTCCAATTCTTATGTGGATTTGACTTTTTTATTGTATACTTATGTAGGTATATAGGCATATATACATATACAGGAATGAAACATATAGAGTGGAGCAATGACTGTGTTTACAAATGGCTTTATTCCTTTCTCCTTTCAAAGGAATTTACATTAACATTGCATGGTATATATTAGCAATAATGTTTTTGACTATGAAACCTAAGTCTAAACTCTCATCAAAAGCATCTTCTGAACAAAAGTGCTTTTTCAAAATGTCTTATTATTTTTTTGGTTGCTGGATCATTTTCTTACATCAATGCCTGTCAGGCTCATAAGTATTTCAACAAATGTAATAATCTGGATACACCCCTTGAAAGTTTTCTGAGTGAGGTGGAAAAATAAATCTGAAACAAAAATCTATGTCACCTTTCTTTAGATGAAAAGGTTCTGTCTTTGTTCTCTACATGATCACTGGAGCAAAATGTTATTTCTAGTGTATCTTCTCTTTCACAACAGCCTGCAAGAGTGTTCTCTGGGCTAATCCTAATCTTCAGTTCCCTCTTCAAAACAAATGCTTCTGATGTGAGGCTACTTTACAGGAAGCGTGACCTCATTCCGCCTCTGTGCCGCTGATTGCACGGGTTGTTTTCAAAAAGAAACAGGGGACCTCATAGACCTGCCTCTCTGAAGAGCCAGGGCTGATCTCTCCCAGGAAGCTGCAGCAGGAACACCCTCCACCAACTGTCTCACAGGCTCTTGGGCTGATGATAAGAAACTTTTTTGCATCCGTGTGCTAACTGTGAAATGGATTTTTCAGGTTTGGAAGATTTTAGACTTATTTATCTCTTAATAGATTTGTCAGCTGAGGAATAACTAAGCTTTGGGTTCATTTCTATGCTGCTTTTCAGGAAGTTTTCTGGTTTTGTGAATGTTGTTATCTTTACCTGCAGAGAGAAAACACTAAACTGCTCTTCAAAAATGACTGATATGTGTGAACAAATAAAACTGTCTTTGTAGACACCTGTTTTTAGTAGGTCCAACAGTATGAAACTGGTTGCCTGGGCTTCAGCAATTTTAATAGTCAGCACTGTATTTTGGTAGGCACTAATGGAAGTAAACTGAGGGCATCATTGGTTTAAACACTAATTTGTTTTTTGGAGAGAAAGGTAATTAAAGCTGTGGTTGGGATAGTGACTTTTTGTATATATTGCGACATGAGCTTTTGTGTGTCTTGAAATTCAAGGGGGTTATTGCCTGAAATTTTTATTTGAATCCCTGACATAAAATATTGCCACATTCACCTCAGATTCACTTTTAGTGAGGTTTCATAGAGCTGTTGGCCTTTTCTCATGACACAGTTTAAAGGTTCTCTCTGGATGGCTCATTTTGTGGATTGCAGATGTAATACTACTGCTTTCAGTGACAGTTGAGATGCTTTGTTTTGGCTTGCTGATGTTGTTATTATAGCTGCTCAAGCTATTAATAGACCAGAAATAGGACTGAATATTAAATGAAAGCAGAACACTGTGCAGCATTGTCTACAACATGATGTTTCCATGTTTTCTCCATCACTGAATTATGTTTTTGAGGAACTCTCTTCATTAATGCATGAGACAAAAGTTTTCATGCTCCAGGGTAGCAAGAAAATCTGTTGGGCTCTTCACAGAAGCTTGGTATTACTGTTACTTATAACAGTTTTAAAACAAATTACAGCTGCTTATGAACTGTTCTCCGAAAGAGGGAAGTTCATCTCTTCCCCAGTAATATATTTGCATGTGTATATCACTTTCTTTTATAAATAAATTTATAATAATATAAATGTATATTCATATAGATGT
>NW_008668565.1:14336-15830 GCF_000695815.1 Acanthisitta chloris
TGTATATACTCTATTTTATCTTAAATTTTGTTTCTGTGGAGGGTGGCAGATAAACAAGTGTCCTGTAGAGACTCAGCTTGCAAAGTTGAGATGATTCAAGTGATTAACAGAAGGATTGTGGTTTGTTCTGCTACTCTGATCACTATGTGTCAATACTTTCTAATGAAAGCATTACCCATATGTAAACTGCTACTCTTAAAAGTTATTCTATTTCAGATGTTGCTACTTTATATCATCGGAACTGAAAAAATTCACACGCAGTACAGCTGTGTTGTGGGTTTCAGTTGCTGGAAAGTTTCACTCTCAGATTATTAAAGGTTTGTAGTAAGCATAACTGATAATGAGATACACTTCTATATCCCTCTTCAAACAAATTTGCCCTTGAATCAATCACTTTTGCTTAAATGAGAATATATTACAATGAGTAATGTGATATATATATTGATGATACTATCTTACACATCCTAATTTTCAAACATGACAGAATAAAACATACTTCTGTTTCTTTTTAAACTCTTTGACAGATAATCTATATAACCTGTTATCTCTGTGTGTGTGAAACAGTCCTTTTCAAGATGTATTGAATATCACATGTTGCATCAACACCAGGAGCAAGTAAATTTGGGCACATTTGTCAGAGCTTTTAATTAAAAAAAAAAGATCTTTTGTGGAGGGCATTTTGTTTGATAAGATTTGGCATTTTGCTGGTTTGAGTTTATATCCAGATCTACAAACTCCCTGTCAAGTTCTTCCTGTATTTTCTTTTAGAGTTTGGATGGATTTCTTGGGTTTGAATAGAATATTATTGCACAGTTAAAAGTCATGATTTTGCCTAAATAAGAGAAATTGTTTTAAGAGCTAGTTGTATGTGAAAGAAAATAGCTGCAATACATGTCAGACTATGAAGTACACCACTGCTCTCACTGTTGGTACTACTTGCTCTGTGACATTCTGACCAGTGCTACTTGATCTCTCTGTATCTCCATCAAGTTTCTTCCAGTTGTCTCCTCCTCCAATTTTTTTTTCCAAGCATTAGAGCATAATTTTCTCATGGTAAAGTGACTCTTGTATCTTTTTTTACAAAGGGTAGGAGAAACAGTAAGCATTAGAGCATAATTTTCTCACGGTAAAGTGACTCTTGTATATTTTTTTACAAAGGGTAGGAGAAACAGTATGTGTGGGAGCAGGGTAATAAGAATGTTTTGTAAAAAATACCCTGAAGGTTTTACTTCCCTTCTTTGGTGACCCTGCCTGGTTCCAAGGCTGAGTCAGCCTTCACATCCAGACTGTGACTGACAACTGAGCTCCAAGTGAGGATAAACAAGATTACCAAAGTTGAAACACTGACCTTCATGTCTTTTCTTTGCCTCAGCTCATAACTGAACATAAAATTTCTCTTAAACCTGTCTCTCGTAGGTGAATGATGAGTATTTACTAACACTGTTGTAAGTCCGAATCTCTAAAGATACAGGAGAGGCTAGATGATATAGGGAA
>NW_008668565.1:15851-30365 GCF_000695815.1 Acanthisitta chloris
ATAACAGATATAAATGCTCCCTATGGATAGCCACTGCTCATATTTTGTAAGATTGATTCTGTCAGATGCTGAACATCTAGCAGCACTTTGCAGACTTGAGCCATGGTAATCCAGACAAATCCTATTTCCTTAGTTTTCTGCTACAATATTACTGTCAAGTATTTGTCAGTTTTGCAATCCCTGTGCTTGTTGTGCTACGTCTGCAATTTTCATCTGAAAAAATATATTGTAATGGTAATGGCCTTTCCCTTTTACTCTGTATCTATTGCCAGTACTTGTACTGGTTTTGGCATGAAGCAGATTTCTGGTAAAACACCATTAAAGTTGCTGCAGTTATTTTATTCGTGTCTATAATCATTTCTCTCAAGCTTGTGCAGGGTACCAGTGTCTGATTTTGGTTGACTCTGATTCTGTGTTGTCCTGGTTGAGATGAGTTTCCTATAAACACTATGTATTTTCCCCATACTTTGATCTGGTTTATCTCCTTTAATACCTCCCTTAATTTCCTTTTCATTTTTAGGTTCTTTTATGATCTTTGTGGTACACACAAGGTACCTGCTGGGGAATATGGTAACAGCTTCTTGTTTCACCTTTGCCTCTGCAGGTTCAACAGCATCTAATGGAGAACAGAGACACAGCCTTGGACAACATATTTTTCCAAGGTATTGAGAAAAGTTAAAATTGTTTAATTTTATTTTTATTTTGTTGTAGATGTTGTAAAAGTCACTTTTGGGGCACTTAGAATTGTAGTGCTATTAATTTAATTCCTGCTTTAAATGGGAGTTCAGAAGTACTGCTGTTGTGGCGGTTGGAAACACTGGCTGTGCAATCACAAGGTTTTGAAGCATCTCTGTTCCATCTGCTTTTTCCCACACTGAAATTATGGCATCCCCCTGTGACATGCCACATGGGATAGTTAAACCTGGTACTGAAACCTAGGTCAGCCACTGGATCAATCCAGTGGTTTCCTTTCTTTCCAGGATGTCACTGCATGGCAGTTTGGAGCTCAGTGGTGTTGAGGAGAAAGGACTAACCATAAATGCAATTTTACTTGAGCTAAGCAAAATGTCTACATTTGGATTCTTTCACTCTGTCACTATTCACTTTTCTTTTAAATACATATTTTTCTGTGCTATATTATTTTATTTTTCTTTGCATATTTTTTTTCTGTGCAAAGAAGTTGTTTCAGTGCTGGATGAGGTTTTCACTGTGTGTAGACTTTATCCATGTTGTTCCAGCTACATGGTATTCTGGGATTTGTGAGAATTAAAGGTCATGTATCCTTAAATCTTCATTAAGTATGACTAGGTTCTACAAAAGCAAACAAATCCTGCCTGGTTCAGAGGCACTCAGCTTGTGCCATGTAGAGTAACTCAGAGAAGCAAAATACTGAATGCCTTTGATGGCTGCAGGTAGGTGTAGGTCTGGCAGGACTCCTTGGCCAAGAGCACTGCCACAGAAACACACCATGTACTCCTCAGCTCAGGCTGGCTCCATGTGCTCATGAAATGCTCCCCTGGCATGCATCCCTCCTGTAATCTGAAGCTCTGGAAAGTGTGATGCAGGCACACTTCAGCTGGCTGAAACCCCCAGTACAGCAGTAATAATGTTACATCCACATTTTTTACATCCATGTCGTTACCAGCCCCTATCATCTGGTAATGTAAATTCATTACTTTTAAATCATGGGTTTGCTCTGTCTATACATTCCCTAAAGTAGAGACTTTAATTTCTCCTTTTCAGTAATATTTCTGACTTTCTGGAGGCTGATCCTGTCTGTGAGTGTTCCACAAACCCTCTGAGCAGCTCTCTCTCCACATGTCGCCGCAGCCCTCGACTGCTTTCGAATGGTTACTATGTCCTGACAGAAGACAGTTTTCTGTCTGATGAAGAAGGCAACATAACACTGATACCATCCCACACCAGTGTTACCTATAAAGAGAATTTAGTTCAGTAAGTGAACTCTGTGCACACTTTACTCTGTGTTGCCAATTGCCTCCACATCTCTGGCCTTATCTAGATGTATCTATTTGTCTGTCTACATTTTCCTTGGCATAAGATCAGCATTGCTTCTGAATGGGAACATCTCAAGTGCTTAGTTTAGGGAGTGCAATGATTGAAATAACCTGATTCTCAGTCATATCTAATCTTACTACCCAAAAACTCTTCACTACACAGTTGTACCTGTAGTTGGAGTTGTGTCCAATAAAGAAAAAGGAGAGCTACAGCTCATTTTGCCAGTGGGGTGTTACTCTGATGAGGACTAAGAAAAATGTATATGTTTATATAAATATATATAAAACACATACAGGAATCTATAAAAAGGTCTAGTCCTGGAATTCTTACTCAGGGGAAAATCTCTCTTGATTTCAGAAACACATCAGTTTAGGAAGATATATAAAATGTAGTTCAAAATAGTTCAATGAATTCAGGCTGTCCCAAGTGGGATATGGCAGACTGAAACTCATGGGTAGCATGAGACACTCACAGTAGTATCAGAGACCAATAACTGTAATATCACTTGACACCACAGTAACCAGGATCACAACAGCGTGATCAGCCCTGCTGCTAATACACTCCCTAAGATATTGCAGTGTGCAGCAGTCATTTCTTGTGACATTCCCAGCGTGGAGAACAGGGCTAGGAGCAGCACCCAGAAACCTGGTTCTTTCATGTCATTCTTGCAAACTTTAGAGCTCTGTCCCTGCTCAACAAGAGTAATTAGCTCTATTCCTTGACAATATGTCTTTTCTTTCTAGTGTGTTCAGGCGAAGGAAGAAAATCCGTCGCTCTCTTGCCAGCTTGTTCAGTCTCAGTGCCTCCAGCTCGTGGCTCAGCTCCACCACTCCTAGCAATACTGAGTCCTCCCATGGAGATGATCTTTGGCCTGATGGATGTAGTAAACTAGATGCCAGTCAGAGTGATATTGGTAAGCCCTGACCACATACTAGGTAACTGAGCTAAAATGTTACAGTCTGTATTTAGTGGGGCTTGGGTATCTTTTGCAGGGGTTATCTGCCAAGATGTGCAGGTAAAGGATAGTTGGACGACAGAGTTTTAAGTGGTGAATCGAGCTCCTGGTGATAAAGCAGAGTAAGAGTCCACAAAGACCTTTGTGCCAAAGAGGCATTTTTAGACTGAATTTTAATCCAAAAGTCATCACCAGTGATGCTTATTCTGGCATGATTAATATCTGGCACTCTCTGCTTTCACTGGCTCTTTCAATAACTTCATCATGATATGCTCTGTGCAGTTTTGTCTTTACTCTGCATATTTTCTCCTGCATCCATTGGACCTGACAATTCCTTACCTGTAGCGATTTGGAAACCCCACTGTGATTAAGTAATTAATTTCTACTCCCACAGCCAAAATTCATTAACACAAAGTCTCAACGCTCTTCTTTTGTGCAAAGTTACATGTGCACTTTTTGTAGGTGATTCAGACTTCTCTTCTGAATATAATAACCAAAGTCCAGCATCCAATGGAGCATCTCTCACCAAAGATGAGTTTCTTCTGTGTGAGGAACCATTTTGTGCTTCAAAATCCTGCTCTCCATTTATCATCAATGCAAATGAAGAGACCTTAATCAATGCAGGTATGTTTCATTCTTATTCTGACAAGCCTCAGTTTAGAGTGAACTGAAAATACATTAAAAATATGGATCTGGCCTGTTTCTGAATAGAATTTATTTCCTAAAACATACATTTTAAAGGAATGATAAAAGATAAGAAAATCTTTAAATTGTTGTTTGCTTGTTTACTCCCCCCTGCTCACAGCTTTTCCTCTTCCATTCTTCAGGGAAAAAAAAAAGTGGAGTGAAGAGGAAAATGGAGGAAAGGGCATGGGAACAAAAAGTGAAACAGGCAATTATGCAGAAAGGCTTGTTTTCTGAGAGCATGGAGGGCATAGTGTCTCTGTGGTTGTGGGGGAAAAAGACTCCTGAGAGACACCCAGAGCATGAAAATGAGGTTTCTGCTTTGAATCACTCTAGACAAGTTCTCTTAAAAAGGAACTGAAGAGACTGGCCTCACAGGCTGAAGGTAGTCTTTGCAAACACCTCCTGTCATATATTTACTTTCCTGAAAACACATTAAAATTATTTTCCTGATTTTTATTTTAGAATCCAGGGCAGTGCAAAGCGTCATTTCTCAGATGGTTGCACTGATCATGTGTTTAATCATTTCAATATGTACAAGGTAATTTTTATTTTTTTTATTTTCTGGTTCTGACATTAGTGCTTACTCCAACCGGTGAATAAAACTTAAATTGTCATATTTTCAAAGTTCTATATATCTTATTCTGAAAATGTATTTTTACCTGATAACCAATGCAGACAAATAAAGATATGGATAAAAATAAGAAATACGTACACAAATATGAAAACTATTTTGTCAAGTGTGCTTGGACAGGGATTTTGGCAGGCTGAGAAGAATCAAAATGGATCTGTGTCTTTCTAAGTGGGTGTTTCTCTCAGTCTTGGAATGCTGAAGTCTTTCTTTCTAGGAGATTATCTGCAATAGTTGACATAATATAAAGTTTCAAATTGCAGTTCACCTACCAGAGATCAGAGGGTTCATCTTCGAGAACCTTCTCTTGATACTGAGAAGTAGACTGAAAGCAGGAATTGAACAGTTAAAGCTGAAAGCATAAAGAATAACTTTACTAATAGCACTATTTCAGCTTAATTAGCAAAATAGCAAGGATCACATAGTATAGATAAGGAGTTTCACTAATGGTATTGTTTTGGCTTGGCTGGCAAAACGATGCACCTTATCTATAAAGCAGTAGAACTAATTAGACTCAAAACCTTGGCAGTAGGGGGAAAACTAAGATCATGTGGGGTGTGGAATGAAGAAACAAAATGTACAAGATAGAGGCAAGGTCAGCAAGGCATGCAAAACTGTACAAAGGGGTACATGGTTGCATAATAAGGGTGTCCAAAGGGTACTGAGGAAGAGGAGGCACTTGATCTTCACGACCACCGAACGACCACCAGGACCATGGGACTGATGCCAGGAGGGAGGAGATGAAGGAGGAGTATATGATAATGATTTCTGAGAACTAATAAGAATAATAACCACCCATTCCTGAAAATAATGAATATGTATGAGTATTTAATTTATATAAACTGTGAAGTTTTTGTCTCTGGTTGCATAAGTTTGGTGGAGCGATTCCCCTTGTGCCCAGTGCTGAATAAACAAATACCTGCTACTCAGAAATACAAGGCTGGGAGTAGTTCTTTTCCAGCCTTTTCTCAGCATCACTCTCCTCCTCCCACCCAGGCTTCATCTCTTTTAACCCAATATGCATCCGTTGGCTTTTTCTAACCTTTCTGGGTGTTCTGTTCTCAGATATTTCCTGGGAGGACTCTCTGCCACTTTGTTGCTGATAATTTTAGTCTGTAAGTACAGAATTTCTTTACATAACAACACAAATTTTTACTAAGTCACATCTGAGGACCAAAATCCATCCTTGGATGAATATTCATGGATCTCACTGATGCTAATAAGAACAGTATGTGTGCAAATGGGGAGGGAATCTTCAATCCAGTACAGGATTTTGCATTTGAATTTCACAGTTCTTTTGTCCCAAGATGGTGCTGTGTCATCTTTCTTCAGTCTCAACACACCTTTCAAAACAACTAAGTTTTGGTAAGTGGCTCCAGTGTCATGTGAGTAGAGGAACTTAGAATTTTTCTATTAAGAAAAGGAAGGGGAAATTCCTGATGCTGCTTTCATGTCAGAAGATAAGAAGACAGGATCTGAAGTTATTGAGTATTTGGCTTCTCCTGTTACTGATTTGTACTAACAGAAACTTTCTGTTTATTGTGAAAACCTGCCTTGTCATGATGTGCAATAAATGTTGTGGCACCTATCTGTTAGCAGAAAAGGGAGATAAACCTAATTACATAGAATCATATAATTTAAGGGTTAGAAGGGACCTTACAGGTCATCTAATCCCAACCCTCCTCACTAGATCAGGTTGCACAGGGCCTCAACCATATGTTTGCCATAACATGATGCAGAGACAGTGCAAGAAGAATAGTTTATGAATCCAGACGTGTGCATTCAAACCTTGCATTGAAGTCTACTCCCACACTACCAAACTGATCCTTATTTTTTTTGACTGATAAAAAAAATAATCAGCTAATTATGATGCTAGCCTCACCTTCCAGGGACTACAGAACTGATAATTACCTGATAACTAACTACAGAACTGATAATGAACAACTAACTTGGCCCCACTAACTCTATGCTCCATTAGGTTCAGGAGAACTTTGGCTGATCCTGCAATCTGATAAATGTTCTAGAAAGAAGAATGAAATCAATCTGATCAGTTGAATAAAGGTGCAGATGTTGCTGTTTCAGACTGCTTTATTTCGAAGTTTTTCATGGAGCTGCAGCTTCTAAATCCTTCTGGAAAAAAAAGGCTTACATGCTGAAAGCATATATGGATGTCCTGGATTTATAAAGCACCATTCTTTCACTTTGTATGAATCAGAAAATTAAAAATGTCTAAAATCTAAAATGCTGCTAAGAAAAAAAGGTTTGGGCTTATCTGAATTTTTATGGGGTGAAAGTGAAGCTCAAGAGGATGTTGTTTGTATCTGAAACTGTCAAGGTCAGGAGTTCAGTGTATCCTAAGGGCAACAAGACAATCTGGCAGACAGTTTAGCCTTTGAATCTAGTGTGTTGGAAGTTCGAAACAGCAAGGCAGAATTTGGAGATCCATATTGCAATGATAGTCTTGAGTTTTGAGCATCCAAGGGTCTTAGCACACCACCATACTCAAGGTTGGTGTATCACACTGTTACTATGTCATTAGTCCCAGTAAAATCAAAGCCATCAGGTTAGGAGCAGTGTGTTGCTTGTACATATTCCAAAGTGCTGCTTTCTGACTTCCTGGATAGTTTAGCCCTGAGTCATAAATAAAACTGGTCTTCACCAGAGGAAAACAAACACACTCTGAGAGTTTTTCTGTTACTAGTGTACAGGGAGTATTTGTTTTGTGCTCATCACAAGTGAGAAGTTACCTGCTCAAACCAGTAGTCCTGCAGCTTAACTAAATTTGTCAAACCAGGCCTACAATACAGACTGATTATTAAGAAACTGTGATTTAAATCAAGACATTAAAAATATATTAAAATATAATGTTTTTTGTTGGTTTTTTTTCAGAAAATAAAAAGAAGGAATAATTGGTGAGTATATGTTTAAGTTTGGAAAGAATTCCATACATTTTGGTGGGAGTGCTATTATGAGCAGGGTTCAAGCATGCCAGAAAGATTCCCTGTTTTTTTCATTAAAAGGAGGTTTAGCAGCAGGACCCTTGCCAACTCTACTGTGAATATTCCACTTTGGTGTCTAAAACTCCTTTTCTATTTTATTTGGATGAAATATGTTGGTGTCTGTTGTTTGACGACAGTGGCTAAATAGTATAAGCTGTTAAACAACTCCTGTGCGTCAGCCCAGAGAAAACACCTTCTTTGGTAACAGGCAAAGCAAATCTTCCTTTTTCTGAGTTTGAACGGAACAGCAGGACCAGGTGCTGTGCTGCTCTGACTTGGTAGCATTCCACTGAAGCAGTGAAGCAGCATCAACATGAATAGGTCCAGAATATCTGAAAAACATTTATAGATTGTTCTTTTTCCTATTATTTTTCTTTCAGTCTCCAGCTCTGGTTATCAAGCATTTCTAAGCCTTGCTACACCTCAAACCCTTAAAACAAGGGCACTGATTTATTTGTACTTGGAGTTGGCCACCCCAGTCCTGGCTCTGTTATTTCCTTTATCTCTACTTTGTAAAGATAAAAATGAAAAGAAGGAACCAAGTAGAGCTGTGCCCAGGTTTGTGTTCCTTATAGTGTGGATAAAACAGCCTTGTTCATAAGTTTCCTGGTTGAGCACTGTTCAGTTTCTGAGATCTAAAGGCATCTGCACAGCTGCAGACACAACCTGGAAAACCTTTCAGTCAGCCCTCAGGAGGAGTTCAGTCTGAGAGCAAAGCATTCTAGGGTGGAATGCAGGCATTGATCACTCTGCAGACTTGCTAAAGCCAGTGGTGAAAAAGACATCCTACTCACAGTGTGCCAAGCCATGGATGCAAGCATGGATATGGCACTTCTTAAAGTCAGTGGAACTGTTTATGTAAGGCCTGCAACACCAGAGATTTAAAGCTGACTCTGATTTTGAGAGGCTGTATCAATATTAACCACACCAGAGACTCTGGTTTTGAGAGGCTGTATCAATATTAACCAAAGCAGGGACTACAGGCAGGAGTAGAGAACTTGGGACTTGTCGCCTAGCAGGAGTAAACTAAATACAGACTGGGACAGATGACTGCAAGACAGGACCTCTCACAGTTCAAAACAAGCTTTGCTCTTGCATTTCATTAAAAAAAATTAAAAGCAGACTTGTTACTTCCTCTGGTTTTGAGAGGCTGTATCAATATTAACCAAAGCAGGGACTACAGGCAGGAGTAGAGAACTTGGGACTTGTCGCCTAGCAGGAGTAAACTAAATACAGACTGGGACAGATGACTGCAAGACAGGACCTCTCACAGTTCAAAACAAGCTTTGCTCTTGCATTTCATTAAAAAAAATTAAAAGCAGACTTGTTACTTCTGTTTATTTTGAAATGAGTTCATGAACAGTTTTCATTTTTCTCCCCCTCAAATTTATTTTCCTCAGCTCATCAGCATCAAACTCCTGGATACCTCCTCATGGCCATCATTACACATGTTCCTGTGGAAAAAAAATAACAGAGAAGTTTTCCAGTATTCTTTCTCCAAATACAATTCAGTTTAGCTTTACTTTTATTCTGGCTAAATGTGAGTCAGGCCATACTTCTTGGGACTATCTGAAAGCAATGACATAAAACAATTGCTGTACCTCTAGTCTCTTATGTCAGTGAAGTCCTATGTGGGCATGGGGTCCTTGATAATGTATTGATGGTAGAAAGTGTTTTCTAATCCCCATGAAACCAGGTATTTTGTAAATAAAAAAAGGGATGCTATCCCATATTCTATATATTAATTTCTTGTTACAATATGCTGGCAGAGAAAATGGGTAGTGGCTTAGCACATGTGATAACATTTCAGAAGCCTCCTTTATAGCATGTATATAAACTGCCTTTTGGCCTTTAAGTTGAGCATTAAGCAAAGAGGGAAAAGAAAGGAAGAAAGAAGTACTGCTGGAAAGAAAGTACTCTTCAGAAAACCAGGAATTGGGACATGGAGAGGCAATGATGAATCTGCATTACCTGGACTTATGGACAGAACTCTGAGACTTGCAGGTATTTACTTTGGAAACACTGAGCCAGAGTTTTCAGCTCATAGCTTTGCTACAACAGAGACTAAACTACACATAGAACCCATGGGTGACCAAAGCCTGTTATCTCGTGACTCCAAGATCTTAATAATCTGCTTCTTAAAATAGCTCTGTGCAGTGTGGATTTCATCTTCCCACGCAACAAAACAATGATAATGCCTGAGGATGCCATTGCCCAATAAATTATTCTATATCTGGTGTTGACTCTAGTCTGCTTGTCCCTTGGTGTGCTAAAAGCAGTGTCAGCACAGACCTGACACTTTGGCTGTGGAAGGGCTGGGTCTGCCCATGGGGTACAATCAGACCGGCAGGCAGAATGACAGGGATTCAGAAACTGCAGCAGAAGTGCACAAGTGAAAGGTTCTGGTTGGAGAAAGAATCAACATAACTGAAACATCCAAACTCAAGCAAGTTATAGCTGTCCAACCTAAACTCAAGCAAGTTATAGCTGTAATTTTTGCATCTAAAATCCGAACAAATGATGCAAGGAGGGAAAGTATACTCAAAGTTAAGTTAAAATGTACATTTCTCTTTCAAAGTATAGATATATGCTGGTCATATTTTGAAGATAAGCATCAATAACTCAAAATTAAGATCTTAAAGAGCTTAAAATTTCACCCAAATTACCAATTTTCAGAGTAATTTATTCCAGTGCATTAAATTGACTATATAGGGACAGAACATTTGATGTAACAACACCAGGTTTTATAGTTTCAATAAATAGTGACAATGGAATGCTCTTTATAAAATTGATGTATTATATAACTAAAATGGCATTTATAATACTCATCCTCATATTTACGAGTAGTTAATACTTGAATAATTTAATCATTATTAAATAATTCCTTTTCTCTATTTAAACTACAGGGACAACTGAGAGTAAATAGCATTGTGTAAAATGTACATTTTATTACCTATTTTGTGCCTACTTATAAACAGTCCATTACTACATGCACTTTTAAAACTAGAGCATTATAAATATCTTTAGTGTTTAAATAATTTCCTGGAATAATAATCTGGAAAATTAAATACCATGTTGAAAGAAAAGCCTAAGACTGCAATTACTTTGCAGTCATCAAAGCAATTATGCTGAAAAACTAGAAAAAAAGAGTTCACTGTAAGCTACTGAAGAAAAAGCTGATTCAGATTGCAAAAATACCGATCTAAAATGAATTGATATGATCTGTCTATTAATAAATACAAACTGTAAATTAGAATTGTTCTGATCTGGAGAGAGGGAACTTCTGGGGCAATTTGTCATTTGAAGGGCTAAAAATAAGGATGTGTTAAGATCTGCCCTCCATGATATTCATTAATGATGAATTAACAAAGTCTTATTCAGTTACCCGAGTGGTTGGCTTTGGCAGTTCCTTTCCATGTATTCCAATGGACATAAAGGCAAACCTAGTCTTTTTGCCTGAAAAGAGGCACAATGATATGTTCATTCTTGTTGGATGAACAATTGAAGCCAGGATCTGTCTGATGGAAGACTGAAACTAAAATTCTCCAACCTAAATGTTTAAATTCAGACTTTCAGAGGTAATTAGTATTTGCAGCTTCTGCTAACTACAGCATCAAGCCTAGGATAATTGTGAACTGGAATTCTAGCAAAGTAAAACCAGTGTCCCCAGAGGAATCTCTCACTCCACTTTAATATAGCACTTAATTTAGAAACAGACAAACGAAGAATTTCAAGACACAGATTTATAATCCTCTGTGCATTATCTCATACTGTTTGTTACTGCTATTTTTTTCCATCCTTATACCTTATCTTACATTTCTTATTTCTTGCTGTGTTCAGCTGCATTTCAGGATCATTCTTGAGTATCTATCACATAGTGCTTTACAGCTGAAATGTAATGATAATATTGATGGTGTCCCTTAGTTTATAACGTTCCTACTCTTTGCCATGCACTTTGGCCATACCAATCCCACCCAGTGCTCCAGGCTGGGGACAGAGTGGCTGGAGAGCAGCCAGGCAGAAAGGGACCTGGGAGTTTGGAGAGACAGAAAGCTGAGCATGAGCCAGCAGTGTGCTCAGGTGGCCAAGAAGGCCAATGTCATCCTGGCCTGGATCAGGAACAGTGTGGTCAGCAGGACCAGGGAGGGGATTCTGGCCCTGGACTCGGCGCTGATGAGGCCATACCTTGAGTACTGTGTGCAGTTCTGGGCCCCTCAGTTCAGGAGGGATATTGAGGTGCTGGAGCAGGTCCAGAGAAGAGCAACGAGGCTGGTGAAGGGACTGGAGCACAAGTGCCATGAGGAGAGGCTGAGGGAGCTGGGGGTGTTCAGCCTGGAGGAGGCTCAGGGGAGACCTTATCACCCTCTGCAACTCCCTGACAGGAGGTTGGAGTCAGGTGAGGGTTGGTCTCTTCTCCTAGGCAACCAGCAGCAGGACAAGAAGGCACAGACTCAAGCTCTGCCAGGGGAGGTTTAGCTTGGATATTAGGAAGAGATCTTTTATGAAAAGAGAGTTATCAGGCATTGGAATGGGCTGCCCAGGGGGTGGTGGATTCACCATCCCTGGAGGTTTTCAAGCTGAGACTGGATGTGACACTTAGTGCCATGGTCTAGTAACCATGGTAGGGTTGGACTCGATGGTCTTCGAGGTCTCTTCCAACCTGATTGATTCTATGATACTCTGTGAGCAAGTCTGTTCTGCAGTTATCCTGAAAGCATTACTCATAGAAGCCAAACCATACAAAGATTAACACTTTTTTATTTAAGTAAACCACACTGGTACAGAATAGAGTTTATGACCATTTAGTCCAGTTCTGCAGAATCTGCTCTTGGATATATGTATTTGTGAAATGGCTGTAGTGTTTGGAAAACATCTTTGTACATTTTAATATACACTGAGCAGAACTGTTACTTCATTTTATATTATTTCTGCTTTTATGGGTTTTCATGCTGCTTTATTTTTTTCCCCCCTTATCTCTGGCATTTACATATCAGCAAAGTTGTTCCAGTTCTTGTTTCTTCCTGTATTTGAATGTGTCATTAGTAACGAAGATTATTATTAGGAATAGCATATGTTCCAATGAATTTGTTATTTGTGAGCTTACATCCTGCCCTGTAGATTGTGTGCTCTTTGGGAGAGGATTTATTGGTACTTCAGTGCAAAAATAAAGCCTTGGTTTTTTACAGTTACTAAGTAACTTATCACCATAGAAAAATAAAATCAAATAAATTATAATAATAAATCCAATAATGATAAAAATGTAATAGGAAATAAATAGCAAGATATTGGTTCAGGTTCTGAGTTGGTATCAGTCAGATGATTTACACCAGCTGAGACTCTGACCTGCAGCATTCCAACAGCTAAGATTGTCCATGGACATCCATTTCCTGGGACTGTAGCACCTTACACAGGTATATACTGAGGGAGTCAACACATGTTCAAAATACTTCTGATGCACTGTAATAATGATGCTATAAAGCTTATTTTTGTCACGACCTAGAAATATATTTTACATTGCATTGTTGTACACACTTAACAAATAAACTTGAAATGTATTAAAGCAGTGAAGTGAATTTCTTCAGGGAAGTCATGCCAGATGGGACCCTTTTTCTCCCTTTGCAGCTCCATTCTCCTGTTTGCAGTGTGGCTCATTGCATTGTCTCTGGTATGTACATTGCTTCGTGCTAAGAATTTGGGTCTGTGCTACTTAAAGTCCTTCAAACATAATTCTAGTGAAAAATAACTGCATGAAAATAATGAACACAATAAATACCTGCTTCAGCATGAGGCTTTGCCCCATGTGTCAGGCAACCAGGTTAGGAGCAGTGTGTTGCAAACACATATTCCAAAGTGCTGCTTTCTGACTTCCTGGATAGTTTAGCCCTGAGTCATAAATAAAACTGGTCTTCACCAGAGGAAAACAAACACACTCTGAGAGCTTTTCAGTCACTGGTGCTCAGAGAGTATTTGTTTTGTGCTCATCACAAGTGAGAAGTTACCTGCTCAGACGAGTAGTCCTGCAGCTTAACTAAATTAGTCAAGTGGGACCTACATATATAGAGATTAAAACAATCTGTGGCTTAAATCAGGATGTACAGGAACAAGAGTTTGAAGTGGAGTTGAGCTGGCAAGAAGGGAGGAGTGGAAGGAGGGTGAGTTTAGATTTGTTAGTATTTCTCACTATGCTACTTTGTTTAATTGTCAATAAATTAATTTCCCCAAGTTGAGTCTGTTTTGCCCATAATGGTAATTGATGTGTGATGTCCCTAGCTTTAGCTCAATCCATGAGTTGCTTGTCATGTTTTCTCCCCCTTTGTTGTGGTAGTGAGCAAACAGCTGGTGGGCACCTTGCATCCAGGTAAGGCCAACCCACCACACTTTAGTATTTGGCAATTTAATTAATTGCACATTTTATATTTCTTTCTTCAGAACCTTCATATAGAATCAAAAGGATGAACCACCCATCCCTTGGTTTTGGCATAACAAAATGATGTAGGTATTTCCATGTAATACAACATAGGCACAGCGTTTAAAATACTGGACACAGCAAGAACAGCATTTTTTTTCTTCTGCTTCTTGAAACTGATTACCTTGATTGTGAACTCTGCTCTCAAGTAAAAGATTCACAGTCCTAGCAAAAGGAGTAGCTGTAAAAGTCTTTATTTGAAGAGTCTGAAGCTTGATGTAAGTGGGCAGGTAGTGACCCCCTCACCAGTGACCCTCTTTAATCTCCGTGGCTCTGTGCAGGAGCCTCAGGCTGCACTGGGATGTCCAACCAGCTGCATAAACATCCCTGTCCTCAGCATGGATTTGTTACTTACCCAGTCAGACAGGCCTGGGAAAATACTACGGGGTTATAATAAAGAGCATAAACTGCTTCTGCTCCTTTGTGTCTCTTTTTCTTCCCAAAACTCAGTAGCTGTAACTCAGTGACACCTTTGTTCTCCTATCCCCTCATCAGCAGTAGAGGCAGAAAGTTGCAGAATGGTTGAGGGAAGTTGCATTTACACCTGAGGCAAATGACTTACTAAAGTAATTCGATCATTTAAAAAAAAAATCCTACAACTTTATTTAAACTTAGAGTTGAATTTCCTGTTAGTAGGAGATGACCTTCAGGTTTGATTAGACCGTTCGGTTAATGAAGGTCTGTGTTAGCAAAGAGGTAGGAAATGCAGATTGCCTTTCCTGATGTTTCCACTTTGATCTGACAGGAGGTTGGAGTCAGGTGG
>NW_008668565.1:30505-34200 GCF_000695815.1 Acanthisitta chloris
CCGGGGCGGTTGGCGGCGCCGCGTGTGGCGCCGGGAGCTGAGCGCGGCCATGGTGCGCAGTGAGTGTCGGGGCAGACTCTGCCCATCCCCTTCCCTCACCGCAGGGCGCTGAGGTGCTGGAGCGGGTCCAGAGAGAGGCAGTGGAGCTAGGGGAAGGGTCTGGAGCATGAGGAGAGGCTGAGGGAGCTGGGGGTGTTCAGCCTGGAGAAGAGGAGGCTCAGGGGAGACCTTATCACCCTCTACAACTCCCTGACAGGAGGTTGGAGTCAGGTGGGGGTTGGTCTCTTCTCCCAGACAACCAGCAGCAGGACAAGAGGGCACAGACTCAAGCTCTGCCAGGGGAGGTTGTATATTAGATGTTAAGGAAAATTTCCTCCCTGCTCTGGATCACCCAGCACAGTGGAGTCACCATCCCTGGAGGTGTTTAAAAGATGTATAGATGTGACCCTTAGGGACATGTTTTAGTGGTGGGTTTGGCAGTGCTGGGTTGGACTTGAATGTCTTTTTTCCAACCTAAACCATTCTATGTTTTGTGTTCCTTCTTCTCACACTTGTCCCTCCATAGTCCCCTGGCAGTTCCCTCCTGCCTTCGTTGCTCTCCACCCCTTGGCTTGATTGTCAGACTTTCCTCCTCCCTGGTAGTCACAATCTGCTTCACTTTACCAGGTGGAGCACAAAACAGCCCCCGAGGGGCTCAGCAGTGTGTGGGGACCCTCGGGGTGTGGGGCAGACCCTGCACAGGAGATGCTGGACAGGATCATAACTGAGGCTAGAGCTGTCAGTGCTCTGTGTCCTTTCCCTGCGCTAGAAGTTTTCAACACCAGTTTTTTTAGGTGCAGACACTTTATCAGAAATGTGACAAAAACCACATCAAGTTATAAAATACTGTTATTACTTAGAAATTGTTCATATTTTACAAGTACAGGAGTGTGACTTAAATGACAGTGTTCACACCTATGGCTTCTGAAAAAAAAACTGCTGAGGAGTTCCCTTCCTCTGTGATTTTCCCTGTAATCTATTTTGATTGTATATCATCACTGGACTGCCAGTCCTGTGCTGGGCTAGAAGTGCTTTGGAAAGGAACTCCTTCTCCCTGCATGGAGCTGGCAGATGCCTGCTTTGAGCAGGCACTGCCTGGAGGTGAAAGGCTTCATCTCCCAAGCAGCACGGCATGAGTTTGAGTCTTAAAATAGTGGTTGCATATTTCACTTTCCTGAAATGCAGCTTCCCTCACTGTTTCCTGGGACACCTGCAGCTGTCCACCTGCTTATTCTTTCCATTTCTCTAATGTTATCCTTTGTATCTGCTTCCTTCTTTGAATTTTTGGGAGCCCAGCTGTTAGATCTTCAACATCTGTTATCTCCAGTTGACTGATGCCATTCCTTATTTCCTCCTGTTTTCATGAGAACCTGGGAGTAACTGTGATCCCTCAGGTCACTGGTCCAGGCTCCTGTTACTGTGCACAACATCAGACAACCTGGTCAATAAACTTCTCAGTGAGCTCAGTGTGTTTTGTCAGTGTCCAGGAAATGCTGTTATTTAGATTTTTTTTTACAATGTGTTTTCTCTTGCAAGCTTGTTTGCCTCATCCCTCATAAATGAACTAATGACAAAACAAACTAATGACAAAGTGTCAAATACCTACTCAGTTCCCTCGGGCAGGACCTCAAAATGGGTCTCTAAAGCTCCACTGTAGCTTCAATTGTGACTGATTGTCTCTACTTTGCAAACCATCTGGTAATGAAAGTGGACAGTTTTGCATAATCGCTGTAACAATAATTTTGATTTTCCTCAGCAAAGAGAAATCTGGCTGTAATTAAACTGTCAGGAATAGTTTGTATGACTTCTTTTTGTATAAAGGGTATTGAGCACAATATTGCCACCACTGTGTGTGTATGCAGATTGTGGAATATTGTTTTCAAAATTACCTGTTTGCACTGGAAACAGCAGCGCTGAAAGATCTGCCACCAAACACAAGAGTAAGCAGGACTTTTTTTCCCCTTTTCATTTCCAGAAGATTTGCCAAGTAACTTATTGGAAATGCCACTGTTCTTTTATTTTCTGTGAAAACGAAAGTATTTAGTCACAATTACTGGCTTTTTTTTTTCTCTTTTCTGTCTTACTTTATTCACTTAGCTGTTGAAGAGAGGATGGTTGTTCAGATGCAGCAAACCTGACCAACATGGTTAAAAAAGGCAAAGACACTTACCTTCCCAGTATGTTTTGTGTGCAGACAGGACCCTCCCTTGCATCAGTATCAGTATCACCATTATGTAATTCTGTAAATCACGTCAGATTTACATGTCTGCTGTGCTGAGCAGAAGGGAGATTTAACCCTGATCATCTATAAATAGGATAACATGTGCAAAAACCAATTGCACCTCTTTCCCAAAGACTGGATAGAGGAGCTGCACGGACACATGCAAGTTTGGGCTGTACTGGTGCAAATGTGACTCAGCTTGTAGCAGACCAGTCTGTGTGAATGTGTCCACTCCAGGACCACTAACAAAAATGGTTTCACAAAACCTCCCTGAGACAAAGAAGTGAACAAATGCTTTTAATTAATGCAGGGCTGGAACAGTTTGTTTTCACACATCTCCCTATAATTTTTACTCAGAGACTTTTTGAAAGGCTTAATGGGATTTTTAGGGGATTTTTTTTAGCTGGGTTATTTTTTTGTGTTTGGATTTTGGGGAATTGTTTTGGGGTTTTTTGTCATTAAAAATCATGAAAATATCTATGCTAATTTAATAACCCACTAGTTTTTTCATCACTGCTTCACTCCAGTGCTTGTCAAGGAGAGACAAATAAATGTTAGCTCTTTTTGGTACAGTGGGCTGGAAACAAAGTACTAAGATGTAGCTCAAGAGTGAGCATTGTTTCTCACAGAATTTCTTTACCTCCATTAGACAGAGCCTTTTCACTTTTTGGACGATTTCCTGGCATTATTACTACATCATAACTCTGAACTCAGGTCTCTGGTGTTTTTCAGCCACTGAAACTCCTTTGCTGGCTGCTAGTGAGCTGGTAGTGCCTAAAATTACCCAGGTACAAATTTCATTCTAACATAAACATAAGAATGAATTAGTTATGGCTTTGCCATAAAAATGCATCTGTCCACTTTCAGCATTTTTCCTGCTTATTTCTGTGCTCCCTGTGCTGGCAGAAGAATATGATGACACACTGTAGTTAGTTTACTTCCCCCCCACTGCCACTATCTGTGATGTGAACATCTGGCATCAGGAAATAAAAGCATAGAACACTCCATTGCTTGTCTGCATGAATCAATCTGCAGCCCAAGCTATGCTGAAAATAGTGGCTGCTGGATTAATTTCTGCAGGGGTTGTATCATGCTCTTATGGAAGACTCAGCAGTTTCCATTTTGATTTTTCCAAATGTTACAGGTGATGTGAGTTTCACAAGTGATGGTTCTGTGGCAAAGTGGGTTACTTGGTGCTCGATATCTTTTCCTGTAGATTATATTTTTTTTTGGTGTTCCTACCAAGTATCTGTTTGGTGGAATAAAATTTTATAATGGTTTTATAAGTTGTTGATAAATCAAATGGCAAAAAATGTCCAAAGGGAAATAAAACATCTAATGTTTCTTTCAGTCACTGAAGATCTTGTTAGAAGGCGTGCAGAACATAATGACTGTGAAATATTTTCACTGGAAGAAATCTCTTTACATCAGCAGG
>NW_008668565.1:34215-60636 GCF_000695815.1 Acanthisitta chloris
TCTTGAGGTGTCGAGATTTAAAAATTCTCTATCTTCAGAATAATCTAATTCCAAAAATTGGTAAGTATTTTCTGGATATGCTTCTTTTAAAAGGGATCTGCATACATAATTTTGAAATCAGAAAAACAAATGTTGTATTATACATTAAGGGAATGTAGAGTGAGTAACTACAGAAAACTTCTTTGTTGATCTGACCCTAAAACAGTGGTGTCGAGATTTAAAAATTCTCTATCTTCAGAATAATCTAATTCCAAAAATTGGTAAGTATTTTCTGGATATGCTTCTTTTAAAAGGGATCTGCATACATAATTTTGAAATCAGAAAAACAAATGTTGTATTATACATTAAGGGAATGTAGAGTGAGTAACTACAGAAAACTTCTTTGTTGATCTGACCCTAAAACAGTTCCTTTCCTGGTTTCTTGAGTCATTTTCTAAGAAGCTCAAATATTTGCAAGAGAAATTTTAAATGAGAAAGATACTACTAAATTGCAAGTCACTAGAATATGGGTGTGGAACAACTTTTATTGATTAAAATCTCAAAAATCATGATGTGACTTAAATATCCTGTGTGCCAGTGAGACAGTTCAGCATGTTTTCTGGACTGTGGTGTCATAGGATTAGCTCCTTCAGGTTCATTTTTATGCAAATGGCTTTTTTTTTGTTAGCATTGAAATAATTTTCATTCAGACAAATCACTGAGTTTGTGAATAAACCAAACTTTTTACAGCAAAATCTCAATGGTCTTCCTGCACCACAGGAACAGGTATGATTTCATATGCTCTGTGATTTATGGTACAGGCTCACATAGGCTCTCTATGGAAAGATGCAACATCAATCCTTGGGCTGAAAACGCTTAGATTCTACAGATAGTGTGTAGATGAACAATGAGAAGTCAGAAGTGTTCAGGATTTGCATTAGCATATCTCTTTGAAGCTCCTTAAGAGGAAGAAAAAAACCCTAGTGTTTTAGGATGTAATTCTGTGCTCAGGACTTGTAGGCAAAGGCTTTTAAATCCTCTGGAGGGGCTCATCATGAAAATATCTTTTCTGATAACATCTGCATTTCTTTGAGTGGAAGAATCTTCTTCCAGAGAGAATAAGTGTTTTGAAACTGCTTTATGCTGTTTAGCTCCATCAAAAATGAGACTAAAATAAATTGGTTTACTTTCTGGTACTGTGCTCTTAATCAGGTACAAAACTTCATCTGTTTCTTTTGTCAGCACTTAGGCCTCCTTTAAGTTAGTATGGGATATATTCAGATTGTGAGGGCCAATGGGGATTGTGTTACTCAGTATGGAAGGTGAGAAGGAATTCTTCCCAGTGGATACCAGCATGTCCTTGCAGAGCACACAGCAGTTCCAGGCACAGTGGAATGGTTTGTATTGGCTTTATTGGGACATGTCTCTTCATGAAGAAAACCTTGATGCAGCCCTCAAGATCAGACTTGCCTACCAAGCAGGCAGCAGGTGTCATGTCACTGTATGGATGAGTCCTGGTTCTCTTCTATAAATGGAAAAAACCCCAAGATACCATTGGCTTCAGCACTTCACTCTCTCACTTCTTCATGTGTACTGGCACTGCTGTTGCAGAAATATTGTAAAGAAAACAAACATCCAGTCTAAGCTGCACAAGTTCTTGCTGAGAAATTAATTTTATCATCTGTTTGTGAATTATGAAGAAAATACCTCTCCAAGGTCTTGGTAAACTTAAGTGGTACTGTTCATGTCACTAAATTTGTAGACAGCTATGTCTTAGGCAGTTAGAACCTTTGCAACCAGTGATGAAGAAAAGGCATTTTTTTGACCATGATTTGATTCACTGGTTCCAGACAGCCAATTTAAGGTAAGACAAATTGCTTCTTGAAGAGCCTATTTATCTTTATTGATCATAGAAGAGCCTGGACAACTAACTCAACTGTAGACAGGATCTGTGTTGGTCAGATGAAACTCTCTCTGCTCGATTGTCTTTGTTTGCCTCAGCAGGCATAGTTCATAGAGCTGTTAGTCAGTGCAGCTTGTGAATGAGAGCTCAAGGTAAACTCTGTGATTTCTTTGGACAGATTTTCCAGTCAGATCTTCAGAACATCTGGTGACTGAGGAGAAATTGAACTGTGACACAAACTGTCCTTTGTATCTCGTCTCAGATTTATGTCTCTGACCTGTGTGCCATGTATATCGAGTGGTCTTTGCATTTTTCAGGTGTTTGTGGGAGTGATGATTATTGTTCCTACCCTGTTCCCTCTTTACCCACTTTCTGTATTCAAAGAAACACTCCCCACTCACTGTGAACCTGCTAATTCCAGTAGGTCATGGTGAAAATAATCCAGGTTAGACTCCAGGCTAGGGGAGAGTGTGTGTGTGTGTCTGTTTTGTTCATACTGAACCCATATAAATCCTCATTTGCAAAATTTTTAAAAAGGAAGGAGCAGAAGTTTCTTGTATTAAACCTGTAGATTAAAAAGATCTCAAAATTTAAATATGCACTAAAATAGGCCAATATCTTCTATAAAATATAAAACTCAAATTTTTTTTAGGTTTGTCTAAGTATGGCCTCATCCTTTCTGAGTTTCACAACAAATGGAATGTCTCACTGTGCTTTTGGCCATGTCTTGCATTAGACATGTTGATTTGTGATAAAAGTGTATTTATAATCTTCCCTATTTCTTTTTACATTTCAATTTACGGTTCCAGAGACCTTCTTTGTTTTCTCTTTTTATTAATATTAAAATGTTAATGACCAGTAATGTGATACATACTCTGATTTGTCATTCGTATTTTTCTGTTTTATTGTTTCTTTGAAGCAAAGTGAGCAAGTAAAATGATAATGCAGAAAACTGAAATAACAGATCTGTGTTTTGTTTCAGAAAATGTGGGCAAACTAAAGAAGCTGGAATATTTAAATGTAGCTTTGAACAACATTGAGAGAATTGAAAATCTGGAAGGTCAGATTTTAAAAAAACCATTTTGCCTTTTCATATGAGAACACTAAAGATGTGACTTAGTGTAAAAGAGGGTGGAAGCAGTTCAGAGGTCCACCAGTAAAGAAAAGAATTGTGTGCAGCATTTCAGCAAATGCTTCTCTGTAGCAAGTGCTTCCTACTGCTGAACTTTTGTCATTGAACTTTCTTAAACTTAAACACAACTTTCTTAAATGTCTCTGTGTCATGTTTCAGCATCAATCAAGTGTCATACACAAGAAGGTTCTACTCTGAGCACAGGTTGCATTGGCAGCCTGGGCTGTTTTTAAAGAGTTGTGTGCAGCATTTCAGCAAATGCTTCTCTGTAGCAAGTGCTTCCTACTGCTGAACTTTTGTCATTGAACTTTCTTAAACTTAAACACAACTTTCTTAAATGTCTCTGTGTCATGTTTCAGCATCAATCAAGTGTCATACACAAGAAGGTTCTACTCTGAGCACAGGTTGCATTGGCAGCCTGGGCTGTTTTTAAAGAGGTTTTCAGGTTATTCTTTTCTCTTCCATTGCATGAAATCCTGTCTGTTTTATCTGTGTTTAATCCTTTATCCTGTCACTTTTGTACATTTCATGTGCAAAGATCTGGCGTTTTCCAAGACTAAAATCTAAGATTTAGAGCCACCCATAAACACATTCTATATTACTTGAATAATTTATGACTTTATTGCATTCTGTTTCTTGATTCTGATTGGGCCAGTTGCTGAATCTTTAAGATACCTACCTTGAAAAAGGAACAGTAAAAACCCAAACAACTGTGTTTTGTTTGTTTGTTTGTTTGGGTTTTTTTGGCTTGTTTTTGTTTGTTTGTTTGTTTTTGTTTTCTTGTTTGGTTCCTTGGGTGTTTGGTTTTGTTTTTAAGTCTGCAAGCTGATTCAAGAGGATGGCTTAAATCAAAGGAAAAATAAGCAAATAGTCTAAATACAAATTTGTAAAAGTTGAAAAAATAGGTAGTACATTACATATTTGGCAATTTGTTGAGAAACTTGTGTTTGCTTTCCTGACAGTAAATCTTGTCTACCAGGCTGCAATATTTATTACTGTCATTTGTCATAGACTTAGGAGTTAAAGCTTTCCTGAGTGATCCTAGCACAAATTTGGGTTATTTAAATCCCCTAATAAATTGTTTTGCATTGTCCATTCCTTTCAGTTCCACTGTGCATAAAACTTGCCAAATAGACCAGCAAATGAAAATAAGTGATTACAGTGATGAGCATCAAAGCTGAGCTTGCTCTTAGCTAAACCTTCTTATTCTAAGAGTCAAGGTTATGGTTCATGGACAAATTATGGTAAAAGGAGAGTCTGATAAGTTTTGGATCCAGATTTTCCAGACCATTTTGTCATCTATAGAGTTCCTTTTCGTAGTGAATTATTTTAGTTAACATTTTTCTCACCAATTTAACGAGTGACAGAGTATTCATAATGATATCTCAGTCCACAGAGTGGAAAACCTCTTCTTAACTTGGAGTGCATTTTGAGAAAACCTAATCTTTACACTTGAATAATATTAGCAAAGACTAATCATACACAGAAATGACACCCAGGACTGATCCTGCTGTCCTGAAGCAGTTAGATAGTATTTTAGCCATATGGTTAAGACTCAGTTGAGGTGGAGTATCAAGGCAATCAGACTGTCAAAGATGAAGTCCAGCTTATCTGATAATGAAACATCTAAGAGCTCATCTATACCTGACCATGATATTCTGATACTGATAAAACCAATAATGTTTTGATATTTTTTATTTTATTAAATTTGTTTTCTTCCTATAAATATTGTGACCTCATGAACATTAGGTGTGAGTCACTCTCACTCAGAAAGTCTCAGAAAAGATGTATTCTGATTTGTGTGCAGAACATGAATGGAGACAGTTTTATACCCAAGTGTGTGTACGTGTGTGTATTTCTGTGTTTATGTTGTGTGCATTTATGTTATGGACGAACTGAATTAAGGTTTTTTTGCAAACAGGTTGTGAAGACCTGAAGAAACTTGACCTGACAGCAAATTTCATTGGTGAACTCTCCAGTATTGAATCCCTAAAGTGTAATATACATCTGAAGGAACTCTTTCTAATGGGGAACCCATGCACTGAATTTGAGGGTTATAGGCAATTTGTGGTGGCAACTCTTCATCAATTAAAAGTAAGGTTTTAAAAATTAAATTTAAATCCAAATAAAAAATTCAGCATTGTTGACTGAGCATACTAATCCTAAATAAAATAAATACCTGTGCTGGGAAAACCAGTAGCATTTTTCTTATGGTCCACAGGAAATTGCATTCTGTCTTGAAGAATAAGTGACTACAGGAAATTATGTGACAATAATTGTTTCTGTTTTGACAGAACCACATGCATTCATTAACTTTTCTATCATTTTTATTGGAGGTCCTTAAACAAAGCTTTGAAAAAACAAATGCATTGTACAGCTCTGGCTTTTTTTCTCACTTGGGTTTATATGCATAAGGACATTATTAGTTATTACCATGATTGCAGAGAATTACCAAGTTGTTGTTACCATACCAAAAATATGTACTAATCCTGCAGTGTAAGGCAGTAGGAAGACACAAATTGGTTAAGGGGTTGCGTTGGCTGTAAATAGATACTTTGAGATTGTGGTTTTGTGCAATGACTGAACTGATGTAATGATTTCCTGTCAGTGAAACAGGCAGTCCCAGTCCTCAAATATGCTCCCACAATTTCCCTCAGAGAAGCACAGGCTCTTGCTTAACTTATTAAGAGCAGATTCAACTCACTTAGTTGGCAATAAACAAACACATCAAAAGAAATAATTTTGTAATAGCTTCATGGGCTGAATCGAGGTCAGACAAATACCTTAAATGGCTGAAGAGACTCTTTCTACTGTATACTCTAATAAGACCAATTGAAATTCCTGGGCAATGCTAAAGACACCTCTCAGACACACAGAAACCATTTCCAGGTCTGAATAGCAAATTATTGTTAATTCTTTGTAATAGAATATAACTTACATAGTGCTATGGAGGATTGAAAGATGCATTTCTAATCATATACTGAAGTTAATTATCAAAACTAATCTACAGTTTAAAAGATTTATTGATTTTAGTATAATTTCTCACATATCTGTATTGATTTTTTTCCCCTTTGGGAAGTGTTTGGATAGTAAAGAAATAGAACGTTCAGAGAGGATTAAAGCACTTCAGAACTATCCAGAAGTGAAACAGAAAATCAGAGAACAGGAAGAAGCTTACCTGCTCAAAAGGGCCAGAGAAAAGGAAGAGGCTCTAAGAAGGATGCAAGAAAAAAAGGACAAGAAACAAAAGCAAGTGGAATCTAAGCCAGGATTTAACAGGTAATAGTAGGCAACAACAGTTTGTGAGTAAACATAATCCTCTTTCTTGATGAAGAAGTTTGGTTATTATCATCATTAAAAAGTTTATATAGTTCTACTTAAATATTTTAGTTCATCTTTATTGTTGATTCAAGCAGAATTATTTCTCCTCATGCATGTTATCTCTAATGAAAAATATACTTAATTACAAACATAATTTGTTATTGACCTGCAGAGAATACAGTAGAATTTTTGTCCCAGAACTCCAAGCTCAGTTGTCTGGGTGCCAAATAGTGTAATTGATAGCTTCTTTCAGGAGAACAGCTGGAAATTGTTATTTAAGGCAATGCAGGGGTTCCAGAGAAACCAGCTGCTCACCTACAATTGCTTTTGCTTTAGCATTATTGGATCTGAAGACTGAAAAGGAATATTACAGGTCTTGGGAGGCTATGCAATATTGATTTTCATACTTCTTCCACTTCATGTCACTGATTTTACCTAGACAACAACAGGAGTTTTGTCTAGGGTCATCTTCCCCTGCAGTTGCCATCCATGTTATTTTTAATCCAATAGAGACCAAGTTCCATGGAGCTGGCTCATAGATCACAGCTGTATCATGAATTTAGTTTTCTGTCTCTATTGATAGAGAATTTCAGAAGATTACAGAGACTTAGAGCTAGGGGGAAAAATTATTCAGGTTCTAAGATGGCACTTGAGGAGATGTCTATTTCTACCTTGTAAGTCTCTAATCTGCTGCTGCCTAATATTGGGAATATTCAAACATCACATGGACTGAAGTTTTTCTCTCACCTGAAAGTTGTGAGGATATCTGAAACTTCTGCTCCTGAAATGAAATGTGTTGAACTGTCCATCAAAGTTTTCATAGCCACAGTATCACTTCTTAGTCAAGTCAACAAAAACCATTATGTCTGAATATGTTCGGCTGATTTGACAAATGAAGCAGAGCAGAGAACATTATCCAGATACAAAATATACTGTTCTTGGTAGGAATCACACAGTTGTTGGGTTGAAAAAATATTGCAATAATTCATTGGCAAGTACTGTTACTCTTCCTTCATTTCATTGGGATAATATTCCAATGATCTCATGTAGCCCAGACTCCCCACGGGAGAAAGAAAAGCATCAGGCAGAAGGGGATGGAGAGAAAGAAACTTGGAGAACTGTTGAAGATGATGAAGAAGACAGAAGATTTTGGCAGGAGCCTACACCATATACTCCAGAATCTAGGCTAGAAACTCACAGATATATTGAAGAAAAACGGAGAGCTAAAGACAATCTAAGGTACTTTTTTGTTTTAATATTTTCTATGAATTGAAGAAGGGGAAATTTTCAAAGGTACAGAGAACAGGTAGGCGACTGCCTGACATCAATTATTACTGAGAGCTGGCAGCTTGAATCCCAGTTGCCTGTGAAAATAGGATTATAAAATCTAAACAAAATATTCAGATTGATCATTTTGGTTTGTTTCATTTTGTAAAATTCATTTATGGTACTCTTGATTTTTCCTCAAATATGGTTTTATAATTTCACTTTTCAACTTCATTTTATGAAGTTTACAAGTTTCACTTTTCTGTCAGTAACTAATGTGTTTTGTGTAGTTCAGTGTTTAATATTCTGCTAAAATCATTTATCCAGAGTGCAGAGTGCATTATATAAATGCCATACAGGCCATGGTACAAATTTTTTCAGAAGTGACTTTTCAGGCAACTTTTTTACATGACTTAGAATTTTTTTCACGTATTTTATCAAAGATATTTGTCACGAATAATAGTGACACGTTACCTGTGCTATTTGGCACGTTGAATCTGAAGATGTGTGGCCCCTGAAAAACCTTTAAAACTTTCTGAAATTTTCACTGATTATGCTCAACATGGAAAATTCATGCAAATACTAGCAAAAATCCTCAGTATTTTACTGCTACTTGCTTCTCAGTCCCAAAAACATAAGCAATGCCTTTTTTTCCTTTCATTTCTTTTGCTTATATAACATAATTTGTGTCAGAGATTTTTTTTTAGCTGTTCTGTTTCAGGGCATGCTTTTTAAACTTTTATCAAGCCTAAGTATTGAAAAAGTCAGTCCCAGGGAACTCTCTGAGAAATCTGGAAATGTGCATAACTTGTTGCTATTATTACTTCAAGGTCTAGCGCTTTCCTGGAAGAAGTACTGTGAAACCCAGATTCTATCTGCTTAGAATTTTGCTATGTTTGGAAGTGCCTTGCTCTAGTCAAAAGCAAATGTGTCCAAATGCTTCTCCTTAAGGATTCAAGGAGAGTCCAAGTAGGTTTACAAGAAAGACAGAATAATTCATTTCTGGATTCTTCTAAATTTCCAAAGCATTTAAGGGAGTTACAAATCTTTTCATGGTTCATTTTGTTTTGGTGGTGAGGTTTTTGTTAGGCAGCATGAGAAAGGTGAGGAGAGAAAAATGTCCCTGATAACTTCAGATCATCCTTGCTGGTGGACAGGAGCTGAAATATGACTGTAATATAAGTAACTCAGTATAGAAGGATGTGTATTTTAGTATAAAATTGATGTGAACTCAATGCAACCAATGCTAAATTTGAACCTGATATGTTAGTACACGTTACATTCGCCAGCTGCAGTATTGCTGCACAGTTGATAGTGACCTGAGCAGCTTTGGCTGTTGGCAAATGAGTGAATCTTTGCAGTTTCATTCAAAGTAAAATCGTTTGCAGCTGAACCTGCACAGGATCTACTCTAGCTACTTGTTGCCAGAACAAGGCTGCTCGACTCAGGTCAGCACATAGTTCAAACAGCTGAACCATGTCAGTCTAATGAATATGACATGACTGAATGTCCCTTAGAATGGTTCACATGAGCACACAAATTTCATCTAGGAACAGATACCTAACAGCTAACAGGTGGTTGGATATCATTTCCTGAGATGTTCCTGAGAACTGCATCCTTTGAGCAGAGTGGTGGTTCCTTCACTTTGCATTTCAGTGTCAAGAGTAGGAATCCAGGTACAGAAACTCTTAGCCCACAAACCTCACATGTGAGCTCTGATTTATACTATAGAATAGTATTTAACACATTGATAATTGTGTATCTTTCTGAAACAGAAATTTGGTTTATGTAGTCATTCCAGTAGCTCTACTTAAGTGGTTTTATTTCTTCTTCAAATCCACTATATATATAAACCAAATCTATTTCTATGCTTTCTTTTCCCCAAGGTGTTATAAACCTGAAATACATCCCCTCACAGGGATATAAATATCTCTCATCAGTGATTTGCCTTTAACATTCTCTTAATTTTATAGTAAGAAGTAGGTTCAGGGACAACAAAAAAGCAATGCATTGCTGTTGGTTTTTTTGGGGGGAAATGTTTTCTTTCTAATATGCTGACTGAAGTGGTCATACCCACTACTGACCAGCCAAAGAGTGGATTAATGCAACATGACAATTACAGTGCTGCATTTTTAAAGAAAACAGCCATATTTTTACCTAGGTGCAAGCAGATATTTCTTTTTCATGTTACTGCGATTCCATTCTCTTTCTTTCCTTGCTCATGATCTAAACATTTATACAGGAAAATACCAGTACTACAGGTTTTAATGACCTTACTGTGATCTGCTTTGTTTGGGCAGGTAAATTTAAGGTAGGTTGTTTATTGCACCAAGTGAAAGTCAGATATAGTTTAATTGCTGTAAATGAATAGTGAATATTAAAGTAATACATCAGTAATCATCAATCCATCAGGAATATGTATTGTATTTTTGAAAGAAGAACACAAGAAAAAAATGTAATAAATGTGTCAGCAAATAATCTGTATGTCTACACTTTGTCCCTACTGTATCCTATTTGGTGCTGCTTGTAATCTTTTGACCGTTAAAATTATTTTTACTAGTGCAGAATAGTGACTGAGGGACTGCTGCTGTTTGAAGACAGGCCAAGCATTTGTTCAGTAGGAGTAGTTAAGTGAGCATGAATAAAATTTCCTTAGACTTGCTTGCACATACATCAAACCAGTTAGCAGTAATAACACCTCATGATTAGTCTGACCATTCATAACTAGAAAAACATCCCATTTCATACATTTAAGCAATCCACTGTTTTCTTATGGTACACCAGATAATTTGATGTATTACCATTTGATGATGGACGTTGTGACATGCAAAACAAGTTATTATCCATGTAAGATGTGACATTACAAAGCATTAACTCATCTTTAGATGATGCTCTTAATGTGCAATTGGGCATTTGGAATAAATTGTGGCCTTAACATCAAATACCAAATAATTCTTACCTCTTGCCATTCTCTTCTTTTTTTTGCTATTAAACATAAAATACCAGAATGTGAAATTATAAACCATTTTTCTTTCTGTATTTTTAAGGGAATCTAAAAGGACAGAGAAGCCTTCTTGGACACTGGTCACTGCAGAAGGAAAAGTTCTGAATGTGAATGTACCTAAGTATGTAAGGTTAAGAGGTTAAAAAGTCTAATCTCTCTGTAGTTGATTTGGGCAGCTATTTCAAGACGTGATAACACAAAAATAAGAATGGTGAGAAATTCTCATTGCAGTATTATATTCCTCATGGGAAAACTTCCTTCTAAATTTGTGTTCTGGTCCTGGAAAAAGAATGAGTTTTCAGTAAGTAAGGTGTTGAAGTGTTTAATTTAACATCTTGGTCTTTAATGATTGAAGAACTTGTTTTTCTGTAAAAGATATAAAACATTTTATTCTTTTCCCTTTATGGTAAGATGAAGCATCTTGCTGTTAATGGAAAATTTTAACTGGTTTGGCTATTGAAGATAAATGTGTAGGAGCAGCCACTATAAATGTGGAAAAATATATCCAAGTAATATTTCTGGTCAAAATCATTCTGTCCTCTGATGACAGATGTAAAACTGGCAGAACTGGGAAGTATATACAATTAACTTCTATGGCATGAGGTCCTTTGACACCGAATGAGGTCTGTAGAGCAGAGGTGATACAGGGAAGTGCCTTGTGTTTTATCATTGACAAAGGCACCTGGGCATTCAGGTGTTTTGGGATGAGTTTCCAGGCATATCAGCCATATGTTATCATGGGTTTCACTTGAACCAAACCTTCCTTTTCTAAGGGAAAGCAGGAGACCAAGAGTGCAAACATTGTTTCATTATAAACAGCTTCCCAAAGAGCCTCCTACAGGAGATTGGAATCAGGAAGTGGCCACTTACTTGTCTACTGTCCTCTGAAGAAACTTTTTCATCTTAAGACTGATGTAGCTGCAAAATCAAAGCTGTGAACATGCTTGTCATTAGCATGAAGAATACTTTCTAAATCTTGAAAATTTATACATTCATGCAAATTCAAGGATTAGTTCACTATATTCAGTGGACTAGGGAGAATTAAAGGTAGTGACAGAAGAACTCCTGTTTAGTCCATCTGTACCAGAAGATACTTACTGTGGTATTCATGCACAGTTTTAGGTAAAAATGTATTTACTGGAAAAAAATTTAAATACTGTTGCAGTCCAAAGAAAGGGCGAAGTCTGAAATAGTTTAAACTTTGTGTTAATAGAATTTGATTATGCCTCTAAAAAGCAGAGACATGTAGAATAAATCTCTAACTATCTTTGTAGAAGAAATTCAGAGTTCACTGGTAGTAGCATCCCTGTTTGTGTCACCCAAGTTTTCTGGATTAGAATTTAGTCTGTGCCCACGTAAAGCCAGACCAATGAGCAGTTTTTGTCATGGCTTCAACAAGAATATCACAGCTCTTCGGTGCAATCTGGCTGTGTATTGGAGAGACATAAAGAAAAACACAAGTAGGCAGATGGTGTTCTCCAAAGTGTTTGCTTCAATGTGAAAGTCTAATGTCCACAGCAATGTCCAAGTTTCTCTGACGTTCTTTTGGGAGATCAGCAAAAGGAATAGCTGCGTCTTGCTGGGAACAGACAATTTGTCTTCTTCAATTCTGATTAAGCTTCCCCCTAGAAAATTTTACAATTCTGTTCTCTTTTTCACCCTTCACATTTCAGTGAATTCTCAAAATTCGTGGTGCAGTAAAAGAAAAGAACATGGATGAGAACCAAAGCTGTTTTGTATTCTTTGCAGTTTTCTATCAAAAATACTCAAACTACAAGCTCCATAAACTTCCCTGGAAATTGACTGTGCCAAAATACAGGAGAGCAAAGAGTAAAAACTGTATCTGGCAAATATTTTTATTGCTGAAAAAAATTATCGTCTAATCTGTTAACATTTGTGTTTCTTTCTGTTACCTGAGCCCAAGGTATCTATTTTAATATTACTGAAATAGTCCAGATAAATCACACTAGGCAAAGCTCTCTCATTTTATACTAATAACTAATTTATAAAAATCTTCTCATTTGTAAGTGATTATATTCTGCTTTTTCTCTACTTTAGTACATGAGAAATGTTTGAGCATATAAGCAGAATTTATCTAGTCTGGACTAGATCTCCTTACAGTTATAGTAATAGATGCTGTTTTCAATTTTTAACTGGTAAGATTTGCTCAGTTTTAAGAACTCAGCCAGCAGATCACAAACATGCAGGTCTTACATTCTACAGGCTCATTTTTGACAAACACAAAGCTTAATATGATCAAGGATATTATGCAAATCATGTTTTACTTTGGAAATGCACAGACAGATATTTATATTCTTGGCAAACTAATTGCTATGAACAAAAATGCAATTTTTTAACATACCATAAGGTTAGAATTACCAGGTTCTGGGCTTTTCATGCATTTTATAACTGTTTTTTTCGATGAAGATGTGCTAAAACAGACAGGTTCCACCAGCAGATGTCTCTCGTTCTGCATTGACAGAATCAGCTTAATTTTAGCTCACCTTCAGCAGTGTTTTTCTTGTGGATTGGGTGGGGAGAACAGAAAATAAATGTAAGAATTACTCTGGTTCAAATGCCAATATTTTTTTCCTGAGGAAAATTGCAACTGTTTCTAAAATGGTCACATGACATATTGTCTAAATGACATTTGTATTCATCTAAAATTGCTAGCAGTTGAACTATGCTGTAATGTTTGCCTATTCACTCCAATTGTATTTATCCTGGAGGTGTTTCTTGTCACTGTTATTAGGCTTCATTTCTCTTTGAAAGATGATGAAGAAAACAACCAGTTCATCTTGGATCTTGCTGTTTACAGGTCAGATTTGTTTTTTGCTCTTAATTTTTGCCATTCATAGGATCTAGTACAGAGTGTTTCAGTAACACTCCCCTCTGTATGGAGGGTAATGGAACCAATTGTGAAGCCTGTGCCAAAGAAGTGAAGCTGAATAAGCCAAAGGCTCCTCAGACAGTTCTGTTACTCCTGAATGAGGACCATGTCTGATAGTCCTTTTGGGAACTGATGTCCCAAATCTGCAGTCCACAGGCAGGTTTCCTCCACACCTGTCCTTTTATACTTATGTGAAATATCTTCTATTCTTCACTTGCAGATAAGAGTTTTAGGGAATTGGGAGTTTGCCCATTCTTTGGCTCTGGAAGTGCTCCGGTACAGTTCATGTCCTTCTAGTTAAATTCACCTCCTCCCTGAGACAGAGTAGGGTAGCCTTGTCCTACTTTCCTCGAGTACTGCAAAGAGTCCATGGCTCATGCTATGTCTTGAACTGTACCAGGGCTTTGCCTGGAAGAAATTGGGTTGAACCAGGCCAAAATATGATAGGGTGACCTGCTAACTATTTGATAGTAAGTGTACTTCTCAGCAGTACAGTGACCTTTTCCATTCTTCAGGAAGAGGCTGGAAACCCACAAGTTTATCTACCCATAATAGGAACTTGTTAGACTAAAGCTTGAATTACTTTTATAGCACAGAAACACTATTCATGCCAGGTCATCTTCCTTTAAAGCTCATTCATTTCCCTCAAAAGAGGCCTGCTCCATGTTTCTGAAGTGTAAAATATAGGGGGTTTTGGAACCTCAGAAAATCTGTTCAGGTGCAATACATTGTTGGATGTATTTTGGAATCACAGAATCATTTAGGTTGGAAAAGACCTCTAAGATCATCATGTCCAACCTTTGACCCATCACTACCTTGTCAACTAGACCATAGCACTAAGTGCCACATCTAGTCATTTCCTGAGCACCTGTAGGGATCATGATTCCACCACCTCCCTGGGCAATCTGTATTGTAATAATGTGTGATCACTTGTAAGAAATGCAGACTAAAATATTTGAAAAATTCACCTGAGAAGTAATGTTATAAAAGATGGGAAATGGGGAATACATACTTGTGCATTCACCTGAGTCACAAGAGGTGTCACGTGATGAAGAGCAGATGTTAAAGTGGAGCTTTTACAGGTCACAGGTTTTCTTTGACAGTACTAAAATTTAAAAGGACTGTGTTTTTTGGGAATGTAACGTATTTCTGTTCATTGTTTTCCAGCAAATTCTGTGTAGAAAGGGGAACTTGTATTACAAACTTACTAGTAAAACCTCCAGAAAGAAAAGTAGCAAAATACTAGTAGAATTTTAGATAGTACATGAGTTGTTTTTTTTAAAACTTTAAACTACTAGACAAAAGAGCTTTATGTTTTTCACAAAGGTTTTGAATTCCTGCAGTTATACAATAGCTGATGTGGTGGACTTGACAGAATTTAGACATTATTTTAATTGACATTCACAGGAAGATCATGTTTTTCTTCTTCTTTTCTTCTAGACTTTAAATCCTAATAATATTTTTATAATGTAATAACTAGAATTTAAGTTTGTACTTTATAAACTGTAAAATCATCATGAAAGACCTATATGGTCTATTGTAGATTTTTTCATGTATTTCTATTTCATTCTGAAGACATTTGGACACTTCTCTGCTTGATGTTGATGTGCAGCCAACTTACATTCGAGTACTGGTGAAGGGAAAGGTCAGTGTTTTCTTATTACATTCCTTTCCAATCAAGAGTTAATGTTTACCATAATTATTCAGTGGACTCTGGTTCTGATTTCTGTGAGTTACCAATTGTTTGCATCTATGCAGAAAAAATGTTCTTTCATACTTGCATTATATTGGACTCTACACATAAGCTGTGGAAGTCCTAACCAGAAGATATGCAAAGCCTGAAATGAAATTTCACTCTCTCCTTCTCTCTTTTTATTCCCCCACAAAGTGTACCATAATTCACTTTCAAAGAGAGCTTCCTAGTTGCCCTAGGCTAGATTTTAGCAATTTCACAATCTGGAATTTATAGCTGACAGAAACCAATAGATGTATATTCTTTTGAAAGGGCATTTAAAATGTCATTCCAGTTTTCTCTCTTCTCAGTGGTTTTAATTTTATCATCAAGTTTTTTGAAAAATTCAAAGTACTTACACAGTAAACCAAAAATCCCTATTTTTGGCTGTTCCAACTGCATAAACAAGACTTCAGAATTGCTTTATTTCTAAAATAGACTGGATAATCTTTCTCATTTAATTGCTAATATAAGTCAAGCATCATTTTATAACCTTCTTTAGAAATGTCACTTCAGGAATGGCAGCAATTCAGGAATACACATATGACTATACTTGTAAGTAAAAGCTGTTTAGCATGCTAATAATTTATTGGGATGGGTAATACTAGAGATAAAGTGACAGGATTTCAACATATCCTGTCCCTAAAATCAAAGGATGTTACAGTGGTGTTTCTGCATGTGTTCTGTCCATGTCAAAGAAAGAAATAAGGTATTTTAGCATGGTATACTTCAATCCCATATTTTCTCATAGCCATTTCAGCTTGTGCTCCCTGAGGAAGTGAAGCCAGACAGCAGCTCTGCTAAAAGATCACAAACAACTGGTCATTTAGTTGTCACCATGCCAAAGGTATGTAAAATAGTCTGAGGAGACTTCACACAAAGATCCTTAAATGTTGTGAGTACTTTGGGAATGTTTCGGAGTTACAGGTAACATCTGGCTAGCTAAAGATATTCAGTCTTGTCTTTCCCATCAGGAGACATTTTCCAAGGAAGGAACATTGCAGAAAGATAATTTAATCATAAAGCCAAACCTTAGCATTTAAAATCCCTTTAAAGAAACATTATGAATACCAGTATTAATAGAATTATTTGTATTTCCTTTATTTTAAACAAAGCCAGTTTTTTATCTATGAGAAGAGACTCTGCAAAGCATGCAGTGCTGTGCAAATATGTAAGAAAGGTAGATTTTTATAAGTAATGAAAATAAGCAACATACCTACTTACTTCTTCTGCTTGTGGAATGGTGAAAACAAATCCGTTTTTCAAAATTTGTGTGGCACACATATGTCTGAAGGTTGTATTTTGGGTCAGCTATAGGGATGGTGCACTACTCTCTTGTCTCAGATGCTCAGAGCAAGAGTGGCTGGATTCATTCTCCCTTCGTGCTCTCTCTGGCTGGAAAGGATCCACTGAGCAGCTGTACACAGTGTATGCAATCAAAGAGCAAGAGGGTTGTGGCAACTGACCCTGCTTGGAGCAGACAGAGAGCTGGAAGTTTTAGGGAGTCAGAGTTCCAGAGATGAGAATGGATTGTGCTGTGGGGCTGTGGGAGCTGAGGGAGAGGTTAACCTACTGCAGCATCTTGCTTTTCTTGCCATTATGTCTTTGAAGGGTTGAGCTGCTTTTAAGGCCTCTAGGACTACATCATATACTTTGGCCTTCAGAGTAGGTTAGCGCTGCCCAAGGATAGTTAGAGTGAAAAAATAAACTCTTGGTGCTCCAGCCTTACCCTTCTGGCCTTTAGTAAGTTTCTTCACTGTGTAAGAGCAGAGGGACATGATGCTACATGTGAGTCTACCAGAATATATATATGGCAGCATTTTCTTCTGATGGAAGAAGATATTTAGCTGAAATAGCTTTAGCTGCTGTTTGGGGTCGTTTCTTTCTCTTTGTGCTCTGATTTAATTCTAAGACTGCAACTAGGAGCTCTAACTAAAAAGTTATTTTTCATCTTTTGGGTTTTTCCATTTGTGGTTCTTACCTTCTATGTTTTCTTCTACACTCCAGTCCCATACCATCTGTCTGTCCCTAGGAGGACAGCCTCTCATTAAATCACAAACTGTCACTCTAGCATCAAGCAGGCAGTTTCACCAGGAGCCTGAGGAATACTGAAAATTGTGCTCATTTGGTTAAGGTCCATATTTTGTTAATGTTCAAAATTCACTCATATGAGAATTTAGCTTTCATAAATTTATTGAAAAATGAGGCCTTGACATTTGCCATTTTGGCTAATGTAGTTTTCAAATGTATATGAACAGTTTTGTTTACTAGTTACTTTTGGATATTTTAAGTACTCTCAGTTTTCTATCCCATACCCTGCTTCTATTACTTGTACATCTTGCTAGTCTCTTTGTGGATGATCAGTACCTTAGAAAATGTAAATATTTCAAAGAGTCTCTGGATATATCTTCAACTCTGCTGCCTGCCTAGAAAGTCATGCCTAAATCTGCAAAATGAATATTTTCTCTTCATGCTGTGATTGAGAAATGCCTTTATTCCATTATGAACTTTTTATTTAACCTACTTTGATATTTTAGCTGCACCTATGTATTTCACCTAGCCTGAGGGTCTGGAGCGGCTTCACGTCAGAATACCTGATTCTCAGATATTTTCTCAGATATTTCTAAGACATGAGAAGAGAGAAGTGCTATAGAATAACTGTGTTGATGTTCTCAGCTTTGCTTTGGTTTAGTGAAAAACTATTTGAGTGTCTCAGAAATGCAGTAATGGAATGCTGTGTGATCTAATATCAGAGGAGGCTCAGGGGAGACCTTATCGCCCTCTACAACTCCCTGACAGGAGGTTGGAGTCAGGTGGGGGTTGGTCTCTTCTCCCAGGCAACCAGCAGCAGGACAAGAGGGCACAGACTCAAGCTCTGCCAGGGGAGGTTTAGGTTGGATATTAGGAAGAGATTTTTTACAGAGAGAGTAATCAGACATTGGAATGGGCTGCCCAGGGAGGTGGTGGATTCACCATCCCTGGAGGTTTTCAAGCTGAGACTGGATGTGGCACTTAGTGCCATGGTCTGGTAACCATGGTAGAGTTGGACTTGATGATCTTGGAGGTCTTTTCCAACCAGGTTGATTCTATGATTCTATGATCTTTGTTGTCAGTGGATCCAAATGCTTGGATTCTGGAAATCAGCTTTGTAGAAAAGCACCTGGGAATCTTGGTGGGCACTAAGCTGAACATGGGCCAGCAATGACCTTGTCTGTCAAAGAAGATCAATTTTATCCCAAGCTGCTTTAGGAGTGTTGCCAGCAGGTTGACAGAGGTGATCCTTCCCCTTTATTTCGCATTGGTGAGACAGACATGGAGTACTGTGTCCAGTACTGGGCTTCCCACTACGAGAGAAATGTGGACAAACTGGACAGAATCCATCAAAGGATGATTAAGCAACTGGAGCCTCTCTCCTGTGAGGAAAGACTGAGGGAGCTGGGACAGTTCAGCCTAGATAGAAAAAGGCTCTAAGGGATCTTATCAATACATATAAATACCTGCAGAGAGGGTGCAAAGGGGACAGAGCCAGGTGCTTTTCAGTGGTGCCCAGTGACAGGACCAGAGACAGTAGGCACAGACTGAAACACAGGAGGTTCCCACTGAGCATCAGGAAACACCTTCATGCTGTGAGGGTGACTGAGCACCTGTACAGGTCACCTAGGGAGGATGTGAATTTTCCATCCCTGGAGATACTCCAAAGCCATCTGGGCATGGTGCTGGGCAACTGGCTCTGGTTGGCCCTGCTTGAGCAGAGGGGTTGGATCAGGTGACCTCCACAGGTTTCTGCCAATCTCAGCCATTCTGTGATCCTGTGAACTTCATGGATTTGCTGACCAAGGATGGATTTGTGTTACTTCACAGCAATTGTATTGTTCTTTGCCTATTGTTCTTTGTTCTATATTACAGTCACAGAATCTGTTCTCTTCCCCCAGGACTGAATCAGAGTGCTCAGGTTAAATTTTGGGAATACATGTCCTTTTCAGATGCTCTCTATCCATATAAATTTTAGTAGTAGTAGTAGTAGTATGTAGTCTAGGAAGGAAAGTCTAATGAATAAAAATTAACAAACGGAAGGCCAGTAGATATTTTTTCTTGCAGAACACTATGACTGATTTTACCAACAATGCTTGAGAACACTAATTTGAGATCACCAACTTAATACGCATTCCTTTCAGTAAGATTATAGGAAGGCCAGTGTTTATGCAACTTCTTTCAGGCTGCATCAGTGATAAGTTAAGCCTAATGACTATATTGCACTACATTTAACCTTTTTGTTCCCGATGGCAATTATCAAAATAAAATTATTTACAACTATATAAATGGCTTAACACATTCCTTAGGTAACTGAAATGTTAAAAATGCCACTGACCTTAAAATAGTCTCCTATAATATGCTTCTTGCATTAGTATCCTAAAAATATCTGTCTCTTCTCAGTAATAGAACAGAAATCTAACTGAATTCTAAGTGGTTTTCACTTGCTTTAGTGAGTTTCTGATCAGGTTACTAAACCTTTCACCATTCATCTTCCAGTCTGCTCATAGTTCCCAAGCCTTTAAAATGAAAAACAAAGCCTCTTCCCTTGCCTCTCCAATGCCCTTGCCACACAGATGTTGGAGGTAACAATTCCCCATGAAGTAAAAGAAAGCAAAATAATTTTCACTTTTTTTTCTGGAAACATTTTTCTTAACCAAACTGTTTACTCCACAGCAAATCAGGGCAGAATGGGTGTCTTTCTAAGACAGTGTCTACCAGCACTCTGTGGAAGGTCATCAAAAGAAACTGAAGGACACAATGTTTGGTGAAATGATCTAGGGACACCTTTAAAGGGTAGTGTTTATACTGTAATCATCTGTACAGAGATTTTGCATGAGTAAGGTGTTGATAGTGACCACACTGTACATGCTTCATGTTCTGGGAAAAATAATTGTGACTTGAAGCTTTTCAGATCTTGAACCTCTATGCTGTGGCTGCATCATCTTCACAGATGATGCAGGAAAATGAAAAACTGAGAGTTTCTTCAATAGACTTAGACCAAAATTGGCATATCGAATCACTGATTTTATAAAGTGTCATCAGTAGATTGCACCAGTAGCATTTTAATTAATGTCTAAGAAAAAAAAGCATCAAAACCAAGTGTTATTAGTGAGCAGGTTTTAATTAAGGTTCTGAAACATTGTTTGTCATGTTTTAAAACTTTTCTTATTTTAGTGAATCAGAGAGAAAAATTTGGACTTTTGATTAATTTTTTATTATAGAAGAAGTGGCAAATGAATTCTGTCAGCTTTTTATTACCTGGACATTCAAAACCGTTTAGAAATGTAAAGATCAATGAGAGTTATATTCCTTAATTAATCTAAAAATAGCAGTGGTATGTATTATGCATGTCAGTGTTCCTTATCTAGGTATGGTAAATGCAGTAATATTTCATTACCATCAAAGGCATGTGGAGACATACAGCTGTGGAACCATAGGAATCTAATAATCCTTCAGAATAAATGTGTTTCAGGGAAACAGTTACTCAGTGGAATTCCCACTGTGGGAGGAGAAAGCCACTGTAGGAGAAAAAAAAAGTGGACTGAAAATATGAATAAAAATACAGATTTCAAATATTCCTTCTGTTTTCTCAGATGTACCCCAGATTCTATTTAGTGCATCTATTTCTAGATTTCTCTGATAAAGATCCTAAAAGGAGTGTCCTTTCTGTTTTCTAATTAATATAAATGTTAGAAATAGTTTCACAGAATAACTTTGAAAATGCTTCATTATATTAATTTCATGCATCTTCCTGTATGCCACAGGCTTTAAATTTTACACAGTTATCTTTCTACTGAGCCCAAAGTCTTATCTTTGGCCGCAGTTGAAGCTATGGCAGTTCTGTTTTCCGGAACAGTTTTCCTCCTTGATCCCCATCACTACGAGATGGACAGTCAGTTATCGGCTTGGTGAAGCTCATGTACCATTGTTGTTTCAAAAAAAAATAAAAATTAGGGAGTATCACTTCATTTTTTTCTTTCTTGAACACAGGTAGGAGGACATCTTTTGAGCATGAGAGCTTTTATGTCAAACAATATTTGATAACTGACATGTTCTAGTAGGCAAATCCTAACCTTTCCCTAAGTTGTAAGATCAGTTCTTGTCATGGAAGTATTTTCTGTAGGATCTGCAGGTTTCTTCACCATTCTTGATGATGTGCTCTGAGGGCAAAGTAAGGAACACAAGTCTCAAGGGGATCAATTGAATGATTTATGTTAAAAGAAGAGAACCCTCGAGGGCCTCCTGACAAAAGAGGGAAAGTCCAAAGAAACAGACTCCTTCACCAGGGCATATATGGAATCTGAGGGGATCAGCCTTTTCATAATGAATTCCAGAAACAAATGGCAAAAGCTACAGGCTCTGTCTTATTTCTCACAGGTTTTAGAATGGAGACTCTAAGTTGACTGGGCTTCTGGGACAGACTGCTCTCAAATCCTCTGCACTATGAAATAGTCAGTAGAATGAACTATCCTGTTCGTCTTCCTTTCAAATGCTTAAGGAATCCCTCTCCCTTGATGTTCTTAGAAAGAGGGACTCTTTTGCAATGAGATGCTCTTCTGTCAATAGCACATCTTTCAAAAAATGGTGATGGACATGTTTTGTTTGAGAAAGGGAATTAACTTGGTCTTTGAACTTGAGATTCTGTTTTAGCAAAGGAGCTGAGTTTGTGGTCACATGTCATTTCTATAAAGAGTGAGGAAAAGTCCAAACTGGAGCCAGTTCCTTACTAAAGGTGTCTGAACAAGCACATGGTCACCAAAACTGAAATGCAAGTGAGAGGCACATCATGAATCAGTTAGCTGTGGAGGAAGTCCCTAATGTGCGTTATTAGCATGGTACTCAACAAGACAGCATATATTGAAATACAAAAAGATGTATATATTTAAATACTCTTTTATAGATATATATTTTTATAAATGTTTGCCTATAATTCCATTCAGATAATCTGGTTAAATTTGCCTTCTGTCTGTGTTTCATGCTGAGTGAAGAGTGTTAAAATCTAACAGAAAGAGTAAGTGTCACAGGAGAAAATTTATGCAGATGCTCTCAACTTTCTATTTTTAAGAGATTATTTAAATGCTTGTGAACAAAAGTGTCAACTTTTATGAGAATTAGTTTTTGTCTATTTTTATTTTAGGCTAAAGAAATAATCCTGGCTAAGCAAAAAGTTTCAGCTTCAATTAAACCTTCTGACTGCAATACACTGCAAAAAAATGCAAAAAGGTAATTCCTTTTTATCTTCTACAATAGTTTTATGTTTGTCAGTGTGTTATTCACATGCTAGGGTATGTGCTTCTTATTATGTTATTGTTGAAAATATGGAAACATTGATTTGTGTAGAGTAAATCTATGTCTGAAAGCTTTGGACTAATAGCCTGTCTGGTGATGTTTATAAAGTGATCTGCTCCAGTAGCAGAGCCAAAAAAGCACTTACTTCTGCCCACCAGTTTTGTTCCATCAGCTCATTCAGATTATTAACTGGTATATACTAAAACTAAATCACCTTCTGAGAATGGCCTCTGCAGAGCTCCTTGAAATGGAACCCAAGTCTGAAAACCATTTAGAAAGCAATGATTGTGGATCTCTCTCATGAATGTATTGTCTCACTTGTATACAGGTTGAGCTACTGCACTAGTAAATAGGTTCATAAAGCAATTCTGCAAGGTTTTGTAACATCCATCCTATTAAATGGGATGTAAACTCCAGCTCTTGGAATCTTATAGTTAATGACTGCCAGAAGCAAGCAATATCAGTGATGCTTATTTTTTGTTTTTACCCTTAGCAAGTGTTACTGCAGAGAGACACTAGGGCTGATGGACACTTGGCCAAAGTAGTATGATATATCTTTTGATATTTCCTTTTCCTCTTGCTATAGCCAATGGTATTCATACTAGAATAAGATATGATAACAGCAAAGTTTGTTAAGCTGTTTATCTGTTTGCATTTGAAGTGTTGCCCTTGTTTCCTTGCTTGATTTCACTGGGGTGAATGTTGATGCAAAGGCTAAGAAGTTAGTAAAAAACAGCATTATGGATCATGGGTGTTCTTGGTCTCAATATTGAGGACATTGACAAAATGGTTCTGCAAGAATCAGTTGTAGTTAATTCTGCTTAAGTTCTAATAAAAATCAGTCATCAGCTTCTCTTCATGAACGACCTGAACTATGAGAAGATGATAGAGAACTGCAAGAATTTGCTGTGGTTATTAATAAGCTCCAGGGACCACACCCTTTCCCTAGGGAGCAGTCATTACACCAGTGCATCATCTGCACTATTTCAAATATGTTAAAAAGGTCCAAGTCAAATGGTAGATTCTTAATCTCCATTACATTTGCAAAGTCATGACAGTCAGGTGAAGTCTCTGGAGACTGGAAAAATGGAATCATTGCACCCATTTTTAAAAAGGGGAAGAAAAAAGGAGGATGCTGGGAACTAGTGACCCATCAGCCTCAACTCTGAGATTTCTAATCTACCTGGGAAGATCATGGAACAGATCCCCCTAAAAGCTATGCTGAGGCACATGGAGGACAGAGAGGTTATTCAAGACAGCCAGCATGGCTTCACCAAGGACAAGGCCTGTCTGACCAGTCTAGTGACCTTCTATGATGAAGTGACTACATCAGCAGACAAGAGAACAGCTATGGATGTCATCCATGTGGACTTCTGTAAGGTCCTGGATATTGTTCTCTGTAAATTAGAGAGATATGGATTTGATGGATGGACAGTTTCAGTGGATGAGGAATTGGTAGGATGGTTGTGTCCAGAGGGGAACAGGCAATGACTCAATGTCCGGATGGAGATCAGTGACAAGTGCCATCCCTCAAGGGTTTGTATTGGGGCCAGTATATTTTAATGTCTTTGTCAATGACACAGACAGTGGGATCAAGCACACCCTCAGCAAGTTTGCTGATGACACCAAGCTGAGTGGTGCACTTGATATGCTAGAAGGACAGGATGCCACCCAGAGGGACATGGACAAGCTTGACAAGTGGGCCCATGTGAATGTCATGAGGTTAAGACCAAATGCAATGTGCTGTACCTGGGTCATAGCAATCCCTGGTATAAATAAAGGATGGGGAAAGAAGGGATTGAGAGCAGCCCTCAGAAGTACTTGGGGACACTGGTGGATGGAAAACTGGACATGACCTGGCAATGTGTGCCTGCAGCCCAGAAAGTCAACCATATCCTGGGCTGAATCCAAAGCAGCGTGAACAGCAGATCGAGGGAGGTGATTCTTCCTCTCTATTCTACTCTACTGAGACCCCACCTGAAGTACTGCCTCCAGCTTCTGGGCCCTCAGTACAAGAAAGACATGGACCTGCTGGAGCCAGTCCAGAGGAAGGCTACAAAGATTATCAGAGGGCTGGAACACCTCTGCTATGAGGAAAGGCTGAGAGAGTTTGGATTCTTCAATCTGGAAAAGATACAGCTCCAGGGAGACCTTCTAGTAACCTTTCATACTGAAAAGGATCTTAGAAGAAAGATGGGGACAGATTTCTTAATAAAGTCTCTAGCATTAGGGCAAGGGGTAAGGGTTTTAAAGTAAAAGAGGGTATAAGAAAGATGTAAGAAATACATTTTTATTATACGAGAGGTGACACACTGTCACCAGTTGCCCAGAGAGGTGGTGGATGCCCCAGCCCTGGAAACATTTAAAGTCAGGTTGTATGAGGCTCTGAATAGCCTGATCTAATGGAAGATGTCCCTGCTCACTGCAGAGGGGTTGGACTAGATGACCTGTAAATTTCCCTTCCAACCCAAACCATTATATAATTGTATTCTATGAGTCTTGGCAAAAGGAATGTTGCTTTCCCATATTAGATACATTAAAAGAAATAAACTGAAACCCCCAGTTTGTGGATTAGGAAAATATATTTCCTTAGAACCTTCTGTTTGCCTTTAGTTTTGGCCACACAGTAAATGTTTAAATAGTAGTTATAATGGGAACATGGAAGTAATGGAAGTAATAATGTGAAATGGTTCCCTTCCCTGCCAGCTGATGAACTAAAGATACTCATGGCATAGTGAAACATTGCAAGAATTTGTGTTTGTTTTCAGTGCAGTTTTAAGCAATTACAGATATGCTTCCTGCAGATTTTGAGGGTTAAAATATTCCAGGAATAAATGTCACAAAAGCAGAAGTAGGAAAAGAGACTTTTGAATTACAATTCTTACTAAAAATAGTAAGTTTTGACCTCTTTAGCTGAAAAGTTGCTGACTAGCCAGATGTTCAAAATTTGCTGACTAGTTGTCTCTTAGATTACAGAAGAACATTCATTACAGTGATTACACTTGACAGCTACAGATGTCTTAGCTAAATGCTGTCAGACATATAATCTGCTAAACCGCAATGTAGTGCTTTAAATCTCTTTAACTCTTGTTAGTTAGATTACATGATGATACTGTCATTACTTGTGCCACGTATGAGAGATTTCTTCTGTGACTGTATACAAAACTGTGTTTCAAACCTTCAAGGACACAAGTTTCCATGGGAGGAATTTGACAGAGTGATTTATTCTACTTGCAAAGCCTCTATTCAGCAGTAGCTGAGTGTGCCATTCCTTACTGGAACTGACCTCACAGGCTGTGAGGTACCAAAGTTGAGTAGGTGAGATTCACAGCTGTGTAGGTGAAATTCAGATGTAAGTAGGAATTGACTCTTCTAAAGTCAAACTGGAAATTTTAAGAGTAACAGTTACGTAAAGTCACTTGTAGCCTCAGCTTTAGACTATTCTTCCTTTAGCATGTTGGAGTAGAAAAAAATTAAATAAAACTCAAAATTTTTCTAAATGCAAATATACACACACTTAAATTCCTCCAGTAAAGAAAGATACATAAGAAAACAACTTTTTTTTAGTTGGTTTTTTTTGGGGGGTGGGGGGGGAGGATTTTTGTTGGGTTTTTTTACTTTGTTTTGGTTCGATTTGCTGTAGATCTTCATATAGAGTGGCTGAGAAATGCAGCCAGAGAATGGATTAATTTGAAGAGGCAAAGGAATGGAGTGGCAATTTCTGCTTCACAAAGCACAACTAAAAACTAATCAGCAAGTTTTGATCTATACACATCTTTTTTTAATGAAATAAGGAATTTAAGGTAGAGGTGATTTCTATTTGTGTAGTTCAGGCATTGCAAATCTGACTGCTCCACTCATCTTTTTCCTC
>NW_008668565.1:60687-68672 GCF_000695815.1 Acanthisitta chloris
TAGAAATTAGGGTGTAATGCATTAGGTTAGAAATCTGACTTACATTCTACTGAAATCAGTCCTTAGTGGCAGTACATCATTTATGGCTTTTTGTGGGGTTGAGGGTTTTTTTTTTTTTTAAATTTGGTTTGGTTGTGCTTGCTTTGGTGTTTTTAGCTGGATTATGATGTGGAAAAAAAAGAAAAACATGTTTCTGGAATGTCCATTGCTGTCTGCTGCTACACCCATAAATGCTTTTGAGCAGACTATCCAGTTTCTGCCAAATTTCACTAATTGGGAGAGACATAAAATATATATAATTGCCTGAAAGTTATGTTGAACTTAAGGCCAAGAACACATGGATGCCTTTAATCACTGTATTGGATTTTAATTCCAAGTTTTTTATTCCAAACATATCATCGTAAGATTCATTAACTGAGTTTCCTTTATGGTTTGCATTTTCAGAGGGATAAACAAGCATTAATTTACTTTCCTTGGAGAACTTTTTTGTTTTAGTTGTGCTTTTGTTCCCATTTATTAACAAGGAGAAAATTTAAAAACTTACTATTTCAAAAACTGTCTACAGTTGTCTCACTTGAGAGGTAAGAGTCTTGCTGAAGGTGAGACATACTGGGAAGCTCTGGTTTACTGGCTGACCCTAAATGAGCTTGGCTCATTTTGGTGGAGGAGATGCAAAGAACAAATTTGTGGGAAAAAAATTATAGATGTAAGGGTAGGAGTCTTTCTTTGGGAATGCAGAGTCCTAATCTGGGAACAGTCCTTGAAACAGTCCTTGTGAATTGTGAGAATATTCCCTCTCCACAGATTTAGTGGCTGAAAATTTGTCCCAGTCTTACATTCCTACAGCTTACACACAGAGGGGTAGAGATGTGACAAGCTGGAAAGTTGAGAACTTCAGCTTGCAAAGAGAAATACAGTAGAGCAAAATGAGTCTTTTCCTCAAGACTGGGAATGGTGATGAGGTCAGAAATTGAATGGAGCTGCAGACAAACAAACAGGAAGGAACTGCAAGAGGATTTATGTGATCTTTCAGAACCTAAATTCACTAGTGTCTAAACCAAACATGAGCATTTTAACATGAAGAAAGCTAAGTGTGTCTCAAGTGATCTGCATGAAAGATGAGTAAATGTGTGCAAAAATCACTAATGGCAAATCAGTTATCAGTTCTAGTGAGGTGCCATGTTTGCCTTTGATAAATACTTGGGAGTAGGTCATAAATCTTGAGAGCTGAATAGTTTGCAGAAATAATATTTTCTGGCTACATAGTTTACTAGCTGTCATGGAGACATTGAGAACTTTTAGGATGCAAGTTATATTGTCTGGGAAAGGAGGAATAGTAGGAATTGTAATTCAATTGACTTCTTAACCAGGAAGTGGAGTCAGGTATGACTAAGCAACATATTAAAAAGGCTTTTTACTCACATTAATCTCAAAGTATGAATTCATTTCCATTCCCATGGAGGTCTGGAGCTAATCAAAGCAGAGGGTACCTATCTCTGTTGTTTGACCAATGAGGAGAACAAAAGGTGGATTGCCTTAGAAGTGATCTGCAAATTAATTTGCACTCACAGGTCTCTGGTAATCTCTAACTGTATTGAGGGCAAGGAGACTTTAGAAATGTGCCCTTCTGGAGGAAAGCATTCACAAGAGCACTGTTCAGTTAACTCTTGGCCACTGTGATCTGAAGTGATCTCCAGTTGTGCCTATGTGAGAAGGAGAAAAGACTGAGGGTGAAGATGGACTTTAAAGTCACTTTCTAACATTCCATAACTTTGTAAACAACTGTATTATCATAAAGTGTTAGAATAAAGCTTCCCTAATGTTTAACACATTAGGGATTCAACTTCAGCTGGCAAATTTAACCTTGAAAGGAGTGAAAATAAGATGATGTTACAGCCACATGTAGAAACACAAGGTCAATTTGCATATTGCAGGTATTGGGGCATATTTCTTGCTAACAGACAAGGTCAGATTGAAATTTAGGATCTCAAAGTGATTATGCAAAAGAAGGTAAGGAATGGAACAGTGAAGTTGCAAATGTCACAGTGATTATGATTTTCTGTCTAACTTTTAGAAACTTGGACACTAGTTTTATATGTGTTCTCAGTCTGATGAATCTATTTGTGAGATATATTTGTCTTTTAGAACAGAATGACCTAGATATCATCAGCCTTTCATTTTTCTGAGCTTTTTACCTGTGATTTGTTAGTTCTTCTTGATTGTAGATAAGTCCCTGAATAATGAATTTGATTCTACCAGTATTCATATCTTCCTAACGATCCACTGATTCTGAAGACTCCAGTTATAGCTCCATCTCAAACTGCACCTCTGTAGGGAGATTTGAAAGGCCTCTTATGCAATGGAAGAGGTATTAATATTCCAAGTGTTTATAAACCTGTAATTATTTGCTTAGATTGCCTAGATTTTTCTAAGCCTGTATTTTCAGAAGTTGAGATCAGGGTATGGCAAGTGTCACACATTCACCATCAGTTTTTAACATGCATAAATAAAGATTTGTCTTCCTCTAAGCTCTCAAATAAGATATCACTCCATATACTGGAACAGCTGTATTTTCTGATTCAAGGAAAGTATTTATTAGTACTTTTTCTCAGTTGATAATGGTTTTTGTGCAGTTTCATTCACAATGTTAGAAGACTGGAAAAAGTGCCTCTTCAAAGCAGTTTGTTGTGACTTCTAATACCTTTGGATATCCTGATGTCAGAAAGGAAGCTTTCAGTGAGATGTCAGTAGCCATATATTCTGGAGCAAATATATATGAAATCATTAGCAATCTAAATTTTGTTGAAATTCAGAAGTTGAAACAGGGAAATGTAGCTGTCAAATCATTAAAATATCAAATATGGGGATTAAGAACTGTGTGAACAAAAGTGTAAATTATCAAAAAATTTCAAATTATCAGCTATGTGCTCTGTCACACACCAGATTGTTCAGCAGTCTGCTATAGTTATGTAAAGTGGAAGGACTGACTTGCTTTGTTGTGGAGTCTTCTCATTTCCTTCTTTAAAGACATTATGAAACTGTGTGGAGGTAGAAATAGCCTTTCGAAGGGAAAAAAAAATGTGTGCTGGATGTCTGCTCAGATCTCATGGAGCCTTGGTGGAGAGACATTTGCAGAATTTGGAAGCTGCTTGGCAAAACTCTCTGTTTTAACAACTAAAGATGGTGTATATTTGGGTAAAAATCTTTTGACATACTTTATTTCCATATTTGCATTACCTGTTTAATCACTGAGCTCCTCTATTAGAAAAGAACATTGAGATTAAATGCTGCAAGACAGAGATTATATTTCAAATCTTTGATTGAGGTGCTGGAGCAGGTCCAGAGAAGAGCAATGAGGCTGGTGAAGGGACTCGAGCACAAGTGCTATGAGGAGAGGCTGAGGGAGCTGGGGGTGTTCAGCCTGGAGAAGAGGAGGCTCAGGGGAGACCTTATCACCCTCTACAACTCCCTGACAGGAGGTTGGAGTCAGGTGGGGGTTGGTCTCTTCTCCCAGGCAACCAGCAGCAGGACAAGAAGGCACAGACTCAAGCTCTGCCGGGGGAGGGTTAGGTTGCGTACTAGGAAGAGATTTTTTACAGAGTAGTCAGGCATTGGAATGTGCTGCCCAGGGAGGTGATGGATTCACCATCCCTGGAGGTTTTCAAGCTGAGACTGGATGTGGCACTTAGTGCCGTGGTCTAGTAACCACAGTAGTGTTGGACTCCATGATCTTGGAGGTCTTCTCCAACCCTGTTGATTCTATGATTCTGTGATCACTGTGTGATGTGGATATGTGGCCTTAATGAGTGGCCTGTACACATTTCTAAGTGTGATCTCAAAGAATATCCTTAGTAGCAATAGAATCTGAAAATTGTGTTAATACTATGACCTTTCTTATAATTTTTTTTTCTTAATACAGACACGGTAAGGATTGACATTGCTAAACCATAAAAATTAGCTGATAAAAGCAAACCAGTTCATACAATTATATCTTATCTCAAAATAAAAGTATTTCTGTTTTCAGAGATGAATCTGTCACATAGAAATTAATAGATAGCCAGTGTGAATGAACTATGTTAAAAATTAACATAAATAAAAAATGCTAAAAAACAATCAGACTTTTTTAAATGGTCTTATAGCAAAACCAATCAATTGTAGTGTGATACCTGCAGTCACCACCTTCTGAAAAAAAGTGAATTACAGATGTTGAAAGTTAAATTTTGATGTTTGTAGGCTAAGGATTCTTTTGTATAAAGTTTTAGAGATTTTGGTGTCCTTTTCTGAGTTTACACTGAGGATTTTTATAGCAATCAACTTCCAAGTTACAAGAACTCTTAACCCTGGTTTAATTGGACTCAGTAACATCCCCCACACTAAAGTCACAATGTGTTTATAAACAAGCACCCAAAATAGAGTAATAGAATCATAGACTAAAACCAAATAGTTCTACTATATTTGTCACTGAAATTAAGTTTTTTCCATTTGTTTCCCTCTCGTTTCAGAAGTGGGCAAGTTGAGAAATTAGAAGTGGATCCTAGTAAATATTCATTCCCTGATGTGACAACGATAATCCAAGAAAAGGAACGAACTGGACAGGGACCTATAAAGCTACAACCAAAGAAGATTACAGAGGTTAAGAAGAGTTGTGTTGATTTTGAAAACGATGAAGATGTCCCTCCCTTAATTTGAAGCACTCTTGAATAGTCTCTCTATATGCAGCATGTGTGCTTGAGTGGTTTTCATGACCCTGTGTGTAAAGTACATATAATAGAGCTGGAGTTGGAAATACCATTAAATTTCTTATCAATAACTTTTTGGGCCCGTTTTCTGCTGCATTCTCTCTGAGTATCTTTCTATAAAAATTCTTTTTTTCTGGATTGTTTACTTAGTAAGTCTGAAATCAGAATGGGAGCCATATATCAGACATTGTTGTTTCTTCGAAGAATTTACTGTCTGGGTTGAAAGATAGCATCACTGTAGAAAAAGAGAAGGAAGGCAGAAAGCACTTGTATCGAGATTTATGATTATCTCATTAAAATATGGATAGGAAAGATCTCTATGCATTCCTTCAATGTTTCCATTTTCATGAAGGACAACAGCAGAAGAAAATAAGATGAGAGTGAGGAACATTGGTGTAATCTACCATACATCAGTGAATTTTCCAGCATAATGCACAGCTCCTGGGTTCTGGAGCCAGTCTAATAATGCCATTCCTTGAAGATTTTGGAAGGGACTAAAGAGAAACTTCAAGGAAAAAGCAAGTTGAGTGACCTACATTAGCATTAAAAATTGTTTCTTTGTGAAGGAAGACTTCATTTGGTCCTGCAAAAAGAAAATGCTTCAGATTCAAATCAACTTTTGCTTCTAACCAAATGGGTAGAGCTGGCAAATTCAAGTCAGGAAGGATCAAACTGGTTTCTGGTTAGAATTTATTTTCATCCTTAAGATAGAAAATTAGTAAGTTGCATTTATAACTGAACCACTAAAAGTCTACTTGAAATATATTGTTGAAGTACGAGTCTGGGTTCAGATAGTGCCCATAATATCCTCAGCACATAGTCAAGTTCACGACACGTTCTCTGAGAGTGCTGTATCCCCAACTGTGAAAAACATCATGCAAAAAACTCAGCAGTTTGTGAAATGAAATGAAAACATTGCTATTGAATTCTGGGATTTTTTAGCCACTCTAAAGTGCTTTATGAGTCTTCACAGATGTTTAATGTAAGATAAAGATAAATAGTCTATCTTAAAGCGCACTGAAGAGAAGCAGAATATATCCATCAGCTTAGGCTGATGGCTTGAATTGATGCATTTTGTTCGGTTGCAATTTGAAATGGATATAGGATTTTAAAAAATGAAGTTTCATACTAATGCTGCATATACTGAGAGCTGAAAAGAAAAATTATATACCACAAAGACATAAACTGAAGTTGAATTTGAGCATCATCTGATGTATTGTCATATCATTTTGGATTTTTCTTATGCACTGACTTGATTTTTCCAATTCCAGAATAAATTCTCCCATGATACAAACCTCTCAGCCCTGAAATCAATTTAATAAGCTCTACTCTGGTTAATGGAGTATAAAAACATCAACTGCTTTCGCAATATGTCGCTATTCGCTGTAAGTGCCTAATCATTCTGGCTAACTACGCAAAAGATGGATTTTATTTTGTCTCTTGATGTCATTGAGGAGTAATATGCCCATAGGGGTGAGATTGTACAAGGTGTCCCTCCCCAGGGGGTGGCAGGGACACTGGGGGAAAATAGGTTCCAGCAGGGGCCGAAGGTGGAAGCAGCAGAGGAGGAAGGAGCCGAGGAGCGAGCAGCAACAGAGGCTGCTCTGGCTCTGAGAGGAGCCAGAAGAGGATGAGTGCAGGAGATGCTGCAGGCCCAGGGCAGGGATCAACCCCAGCAGCCCCAGAGAGACCCTGCTGGAGCAGAGACCCCCCCACTGCAGTCTGGGGAGAGCCTGGGGGTCCTAAAAGTCAGTGTTGTTTTATGCAGCTGTGCAGGGAAAACAGGCAACAGATAATGTTGTTGATAAAGCAGATGGGCAATTTGTGACTTTATTCCTTTCAAGTCTACTTCCTTTTCTTTGTGTGGAAGTAAGAATTTTGCTGAATTCATACACAAGAAGTATGAATTTTTGCTTCACCTTGGGACCAGGTGAAGAGGAAAGGCTCCACCACTGTTTTCAAGATAAAAATCACTAGATTTTGGCAGCAGATCAAAAATTTGTTTCCTGTTATTTCATGGATTGCTGTGGAGATTTCCTGATGTTTCTACAAGGTGAACACATTGCAGGTCTTCGTCTTGTTCTTCATTGCTTATTTCTGAAAAACTTGTAGGGACAATCTATCTTTCAGACCTTCAGCCACTTTGGATGAACCTGTCAAGAGTTTCAGAAGGATGTGGAAAACAGGAATCCAAACAGCCTGGTCATGTTTGGTTATTTCATTTTTTTCATAAGCAGATAGCTATAAAATTTGATCTCTGTTTTCAAGCCAAAGAATAATACAACTGGATCTTTCCCCGTTCCAACTCAGTTCTCTTTTTATCTGGTTTCTAGTGAATAGGTTTTGCTCTGTTTTGGGGAAAGAAAACAAAAAAAGGGAAAAAAACCCCCAACCAATCAACCAACCAAAAAAACCCAACCCCCCCCCCCAAACCCACATGACCTATTACACCTCATAGGAATATCAACAGCATGTTATATTTGGAACTACTGAAGAAAGAGCTGTTTGACATGGTAACGTAATCTTGGGATCCAGTCTGAAAATGGGGTATATTGTGAGAATCAGCTTCAAAAAAATTCTCAGCATGTGTACAGGCCATGGAGAACACAAGCAGATGTTGATCACACCGAAACAAAGTGTCCAAGCACGAGATGACACCAGTGGCCCATAAGAGCACAAAGTACCTCTCAAAATATCAATTACTGGTCACTAGGGTATGCAACTTTGGGAAAAAGTGACAAAAGAAAGAGGACAAAGGGCATGCAGCCAACATAAGTAAACTATCCCCTTCACATGTATAGTGACCATGCAAAGAAGATAACAAAAGGAATAGAAGACAGTCACAGCCCCCAGCAGAAAAAGGAAGAGCAAAGAAGGAAACTCCAGCATTGTCTCCCCCAGTTAAGGTCATGGCAGCTGATCAAAGCCATTGTGCATCTGCAGCATGATGCTCCTATTTAGAGCAGACAAAAAAGTCCTGCTTTTTGATTTGCCACTTGCCTCATTCTGCCACTGCAGACTCAGCAGTTGTATGTACAGCATTATCTCTTACTATGTAATTGGGCTAAGTAGATTAAAATTTCAGAAAGCACTGAGTGTGTGTTGTGATATTTCACCTCTAACTAGATGACTGGATGAATTTTAGCAGTATGCAGTGGATGGATCTATTCATCATCCAGTAGACAGGAGATGGATGGGGTTAATGACAAATTCTAGCAGTACTGAGTGGAAAGTTCTGTAATGGTT
>NW_008668565.1:68698-74172 GCF_000695815.1 Acanthisitta chloris
TCATCTTGTCCTAAAATTGGGATGGGATGTAAGTTTTTAATTTGCAGTCAGAACAAGAGTTGTTGATGCACAAACCAGAAGGTGTCTGGTTCCCTCCAGCACTAAATTGATTCATCTTGGTTAAAAAAAAAAGCAAAAGCAGAAGGGAATCTGTTACACCCTGACAGGGTAAAGCTATCCTGCATTAACAATTACAACTGTATTCCAGAACAGCATGCAATAAAATAGCAAAGCTTGGTTCAAAAATGCCTTTTGTCTTACAGTCTTAGATGGATTTCTGAATATACCCAGTATGAGTAACAGTATTGGACATGCAAAATGTGCTTTCTCACTGCATGTTTCAAGTGATAATTGCCATAAGGGCAAGCTGGTGAGTAGCAAATAAATTTCTTACAGGTTAATGAATAGTGAAAGAAAGCCAAAGGTAGCCTGAGCATTAGTCATTTTCTGAACAGTTGCTAAAGACCAGATGTTTGCTGTCAGTGTCAGACTGGGTAACTGTTAACTTCACCCAAACGAAATCACAGCAGCACAGAATGTTCAAGGTTGGAAGGGACCTGTGGTGCTCATCTGGTCCAACATCCCTGCTCAAGCTGGGCCACCTAGAGCCAGTTGTCCATGTCCATATTCAGATGACTTTGGAATATCTCTAGGGTCTGGAGACTCCACAACCTCTCTGGGCAAGCTGTGCCAGTGCTTGGTCATCCTCTGAGTAAAAAAGTGTTTCCTGATGTTCAGAGGTGTTGAGGGATGACTTGGTGATGAAGAAAGGTCACTTCATGTCCACAGATGGTCCTGCTAGGAGAAGCTAAGATATAACTCCAACAATTACCTGGTGAGTTTGGACTGCAGGGTCCCTCATGTCTTTGGGAGGTGACAAAGGTAGGTCGTTAGGTACACCCCTCTATGCCAGGCCCAGCCAGGAGAGGAAGGGCCTACTGTGTGACTGGCACCTTTCTTAGCCAGCCCAGATACACCAAGCTCATCCTCAGCCAGCACTGACACCGGTACCAGAGGTAAAGCTCTGCCACAGCTTACACATATGAATATTTCACAACTTCCTAAAGGTTTCTGACCACCCCCACCCCCCTTTCCACAGCTGCAGGAACAGGTGCACAATTTCTAGAGACTCTGGATATTTGGCCCAGGCAGCAGCCAGATCCAAAACAAGAGGAAGGAGGGCCTAAGTAGCTTCTGCTCGCTGAAACCATGTGCAGCAGCACTTGGATCTCTTCTGCTCACTTCTCCCACCTCTCCAAGAAGGGGCAAAGGAAACATGAAATTCAAGGGCTTTGCTCATCTCTGGTTCTGGCTGGTACAGCTACAGAAAGGGATGAGAACACTTTAAGAGCATCCTGTGCTGCTGTGTTTCTTCCTGGCTCCCACATGGGAGCTCATGTCAGCCAGAGCTGGGGCACAGCCTCTTGCACAGAGCCCACCACGGCTCAACCATGCAGCTCAGAGCCTGTGCAGTGTTTGCTGCTGGTTCCACAGTGCCAGATCTGAGTATCAGCAGCTAAGGACACATTGCTACATCCAACTGGTACTTAATCACAAGGAATGTATTTCCACAAAGGATAAAAGCTACCAGTCTGAGCACACACTTTGAGAACAGGAAAGCAAATGCTTTTATTTACAGCAAATGGCTGCAGGCGAGACCATGGTCTCAGTCTGTACACTCATCTGTAGAACCCACATGGAATTGCACTCAACTCAACTCAATGATCCCAACCAAGTGTTGACTTGGATTGAAAAAGAACTTGTTTTCAACATCACCTTGTGTCAATGGGATAGACAGAGATGAAGGGCAGAGTGCCACATCTCTGGGCTCAAAGGACTGGGAAGATGGATAGTAAATGACTGGAGTCATGGCACAACCCTTTCCTCTACCTGCTGGCAAATAGGACCAGTTATTCATTGTTTAATTTAAAATTATTTGTGAATAAATGTATTTCTTTTGTTATAGAGTCATCTGTTGCATACTGAAGCTTATTGTTGACATTTTCAGCACCTGTGCAGTGCTGACAGCTGTCTCCTTCCACCTCTGATATACCTAGCAGAGTAAAAACCCAATGAAGCTGAAATCTGAGAAAACAGCACATAAATGAACAAGGATGAGAGGTATGACATAATTTAGAAAACACATCTTACTCTGAGAGTGACAGTTCATGTTTTACTTTTTGAAAAGCAGAAATGATTATTAGTGGCAGTAGTGCTGCTGGTGGTGGCACTGGAACTATCTAATGATCAACTGGGATCTCTCTGAGGCAGGTTTTGTACAAATTGTTCCTGCATCAAATCCGTCACAGTCAAAACACTGTGAGAGCCACAGAGCACATAAGGCCTCAAGATTGTTTACTCTATCAATTTCAGAAAAACCATCAATTAGCTGAGCTAGTTATAAAACTTACAGACATTAGACAGAGCAGAGTAAGAAGGGAAATAATGTCCCTCACTAACCCACCCATTGGAGATGTTACTTTGCTCCTTGTTTCCTTTAACATAAAGCAAGTTAGACAGACTGGGCATAGTCTCTGCTGCCTTACAAGACCTTCCTAATGACAACAACCACCACCCCTCCCACAGAGCAGACCCTCTAACAGAATGGTTAAATGTGAGCCACACATTCATTTAAAGAAACTCTACAGCTCCTCCGTAGAGAAGCCCTGATGTGGTGGATTTGGCTGGGGATCAAGAGTCAAAAGACCATACCCTAAGGAGATAGTAAAGTACAGAACCAGCCCTCTACTTTGTCTAGGTGTTAACATAAGAGCTTGCCCTTGGATGAGTTCAGATTTGCACAAAGTGGCAATTTTTCCATACAGTGCACTGTATGGAGGTGCCTCAACCTATAAGAGACTTTTCTCCTATTTGACAACAGATTTCTAGCATGAAGCATAGGAAAAATAATAACCAGGTCCACACTGGGAGTTGTACTGCTGCTACTGGAAATACAGCCTTCAGTGTAGTACAGCCTGTCTGGGGGGAAAAAATCTCAGAAGTTATAGCATGTATCATATGAACAGAAGCACTTAAAAGCTCCACAGCTCTAAGCTGTAAGCATCTTTCTCCTCAGAAACTTCATGGGAAATATGTGTATGGACAAGCTGACTGCTGAACATTTGGCTAGAAAGACATGAGCTGTGGCTATGCTGTGACCCTTGTTTTTGTGCTCTCAGTTCTAACCATCTGCAAGTCTACCAGCAGTATAATTATGCCTGTTTGACAGTGTACATAAATTAGTGTTGGCTCCTCTGGTTTTGCAACCAGGCAGGCAGCCATCTGACTTTTTAATTAAGGATTTCACTGAGATTGATAATAAAGTTCCAATATGCTTCCATATTTAAATGAAAATGCATCAGCAGTATAAGATTTTAAAAGGGAAAATATCCATGGAGATTTATCAGTCACCTATGAAGTATATCCGAAGTGAAGCATGACATCAGATGTGGGAGAAATCCAAGCTGTCTCGTTTTCCTGCACTGAACTCCATTTTGCAGTGGAAATCCTCTAAGGGAATCAAGTCCATTTTTAAACTTGCTTTATTTTGATTTCCATGAACCTGAGACTTTGTACTGTACTTCTGCACATGCAAAGATGATGATATTCTGCATAATTTTCAGAACTTCCTTATGTGTGCTTATGCTTGGCATCTCATTGAAGCTCCAGCTATTTAAATGTTTAAAAAAGTGTCACCCTTCCTTATGTCTTTAGTAAATGCTATATTCATCTCTCTAAAATTATTTTTCAATATTCTAAATAAAAATATATGCCTGTTTAAATTTATGCTTACAGTTTAGCTCAGTCTGGGAATTCATGTATGAAACTAAGTCACTGTCAAACATTCTTAAAAGTTTTTCAAGTTGCCTCCAGTACAGGTCTACAGTATCTTAGATCAATCAATTAAACCTTTTCAGTTTCCTTCCCATAAACCTTGAGTTTCAGTCTGAATGTTCTCAAACTGGTAGTGAAGTGTCAAAGGCTCCTGTGGCATGTTAATGTGCACCTTGTAGATGTGAACGTGTTGTAAGATTACTTGGTGCTAAGTGTGCTGGGGGGATTTCTGTAGGGCTGAAGGTGATTTCTCACTCTTTATCAGTTGTGATAAGACACATGATTACATGCCTGTGATCTGTAAAGCAAATTCTCCCTCTTTATCAGTGTTTGACACTGGATGCTTAACAACCTGGTTAATCAAAACCAGATTATATTGCTAGAATTAATGAAGCATTGAAAGGGTTTAATGACTGAAGGAAGCTTTTTAAAGCCTGTTTCAAAGGGATTACTTAGTTTTAATATTTGCTCCTAAGTAGCAAAGAAATGTTTGGCCTGGAAGTCATAGTTATTCAGACAAATGAATTTCCCTGGGTCAGCTCAACCATAATATCTCATCATGAAAATCTCAAATCTAGTTTATGTTCTTTTGATAGACAAAGCAGCTCATTCTTCTTTCACTTTGTATTAGCTCAGGGTTCAGTGTAGAAGACTCAAGGACAGCTGGCAAAAATGACCATTTAAGTCAGCTCAGGGCTGAAGTAGAAGAGATTTTATTATTGGATATAATATCTGAATCACAGGATTAAAGCAAATTAGTACATGTAGTTAGAAGCAGAGAAGTCTGCTTGTTATATGAGCTATGGAATTAGTTTCAGCACCTGATAGCTCTTGAGATATCAGACTTTAAATTTATCACTGGGCCCTTGAATCAGGAAAAAAATGCATAGTTTGGTCAGACAGACCGAGGTTCCAGGCTTCCTTCTTTGATTATAAAGACTTTATGTGGTATTCTTTGACCTGGACCTTTTTCTCAGATTGGGAAAGAGAATCCAAAGTATTGTTCAGTCCATACAAGGAATGAACAGCTGTGTATTAACACAAGTATGAATGTTCTCCCCACTGCTTGTACTGCAAAATGCTCTCACTGCCTAGAATCATAGAATCATCAAGGTTGGAGGAGACCTCTAAGATCATCAAATCCAACCATTAACCTGTCACTCCACTGCAATCCCTAAACCCTAAACCATATCCTCCAGTGCCAGATCCAGATGCCTCTTAAACAATTCCAGGGATGGTGACTCCACCACCTCCCTGGGCAATCTATTCAGTGTCTGTAGTTCCTTGCTCATACTGGGGCATGACAGTGAGTCTTTTCAAGTGGTTATAGGAATCTATTGCCTGACATTGCAAACAAGGGAACAGTAAATGGTGGCAAGCAGACTCATAGAATCATGAATCAACCGGGTTGGAAGAGACCTCACAATTCCAGGGATGGTGACTCCACCACCTCCCTGGGCAATCTATTCAGTGTCTGTAGTTCCTTGCTCATACTGGGGCATGACAGTGAGTCTTTTCAAGTGGTTATAGGAATCTATTGCCTGACATTGCAAACAAGGGAACAGTAAATGGTGGCAAGCAGACTCATAGAATCATGAATCAACCGGGTTGGAAGAGACCTCAAAGATCATTGAATTGAG
>NW_008668565.1:74432-88437 GCF_000695815.1 Acanthisitta chloris
GCTGTAATTTCCCAGATCCTCCATGCAACCCTTTTTGTGGATTGGTGTGACATTCGCCAAGTTCCAGTCCTCTGGGACCTCTCCAGTGAGCCAGGACTGTCGGTAAATGATGGAGAGAGGCTTGGCAAACTCTTCCACCAGCTCCCTCATCACCCTGGGATGGATCCCATCTGGTCCCATAGACTTGTGAGGATCCAAGTGGCTAAGCAGATCTCTAACCATTTCCTCTTGGATTTCAGGGGGGCTATTTGGCTTCCTATCTCTGTCAGCTCTAGAGTCGAGTTGTCCTGAGGACAACCTGTCCTAGTATTAAAAACTGAGGCAAAGAAGGTGTGAAGTACCTCAGCCTTTTCCTCATCTTGGGTCACTCTGTTCCCTCCCATGTCCAACAAGGAATGAAGGTTTTCCTTGCCCTTCCTTTTGCTATTGATGTATTCGTATAAACACTTTTTGCTATTCCTGACAGAAATGGCCAGATTTGATTCAAATTGTGCCTTTGTCTCTCTAATTTTCTTCCTCCATGGCCTGACTATATTCCTGAACTCTTCTTGAGTAGCCTGCCCACTTCAAAAGTACTATCCAGTCCTGAACTAAACCAGACTCCACCATTTCCAGACTACTGTTCCTTGTGTATGCAGTGCTGGTTTGTATCTTTCATGCTGATTTTAGACTTCTTGTTTTATGTTCATTGGAACTTGCCACTTTTGCCAAAAGAATTTGAGTAAACAGCTTGATTTGCAAACTAACTCTTAAATTCTGTATCTAGCATGGTTTATTGTCAAGATGAGTCACTCAAATGAAAATGCCTTCTTATTGCAAATAAGAAATCCCCAGAACTCAGATCCACAGGTCCTTTACTCCAGGACCCCATATATCTTACCCCACAGGTTCCCAGAAAGGTCTGAGCTTTACTGTTTTATCTAGACCCTACTTACTTCCTGAGGAGGCCTGAAAGATCCCTAACATAGCTCAGCTTAATTGATGCTGAAATTACTGGTGAACTAAGAGTCAAAACTGAGAAAAAATATCTTCATCTTACAGGTGAGCACATGAAGGATTTTAGATAAAGTGACAAACCTCAGTGACTTGATCCAACAGTGGCAGAGCTGAGGATGTGATTCAGAAACCTATCACTTGAGAATGTAACAAAGAAGCTCCTCAGTTGAGGGGCAGGTGGCACAAATACACCAATAAATTTCTTATGCCATTGCCCACAGAAGTAGGTGTAAGGAAGACTGGATGATGCCAAATCAGAAGTCCATTTAGCCCAAGATGAGGGTCAGTTCAAGCAGGATGTTTCATTGGCCAGTAGATACAGCGAAGAGCAATGTAGCCACCACTCCAGAGGGCTGTGTGTGACTGCCCCATCACACCTGCTAACCCTTGAGGGAGGCAGGACTGAGACTGTGGTTCTCTTGCACAGCCCAACCTAGCCCAGCCCCTTCCCCCTCATTCTAGAGGAGGCAAAATTCAATTTTGCATACCCTGCTGGGAAGACTTGACCCTGTTCTGTAAAAGAAATATTGAAAAGAGTGATCCTTCCCTGATACAATCTTAGCCAGTCAGCAGCTGTAGGAAATCCTGACCTAGGGGCTAGCATGCAATTATCTTTGATGAAAACACTCCTCTGTGAATCTGTGTTGTCGTTATTTCACACTAACTATGCTTATAAACCTCCATTCTGTATCCTGTGGCTACAAGTTTCACGCTTTAATTATGCATCCTGTAAATATTTGCCTTAGTTTATTTTAAGCCTATCAACATTTCCTCAGGGATTCCTAGTTCCTTTGATTCTTCCTCTTGTTTTTCTCAGAACCTTTTCTACTTCTATTACATCCAGGAATGACCAGGACAAAATCTAAGAAGTGTTTGCTCTGTGGTTTTACACGGCACCATGTTATCTCACTCTCCTACAGATTTGTAATGGTCTCTTATCTTTTGAATACTGTTAAGTACTGAGCCCACATATTTATAAAACTGCCTACAGGGAGCTCAAATTTTATTTCCTGAGTTTCAATAGCTAGACAAGAACCTGCCACTATGTACTGACAGATCAAGCTGGTTTAGGCATTTTGTATTTAGAGACATTGAACTATTGTTTCCTTCAGTCACTCAACTTCTTAGGATTTTCAGATATTTTTGTTCTCTTCTCAGGCAGTTTGAGATATGATTCCTACAAAGCATTTTATCACCTCGAAATCCATTTTAGCAAATACTATCATCTCATTGTTCTTTTTTTTTTTTCTGGACCATTTGAGAAGATGTTGAGAAGCTCAACTTTGAGCCCAGGTCTTCTGGGGATCCACAGGTAATCCTCCATTGTGAAAACTGACTATTTATTCCTACTCTGTTTCCTGTCCTTAAGAAATTCTTAATCTTTGAGGTGACCTTCCTTTTTATGTTGTGACAGCTCAGTTCCTTTCCTAATCTTTCAACCTTGTCAAAAGCTTTCTGCAAACCTGAGTGCATTTTATCAACTAGGACATCATTTTCCACATGCTCACTAAAAGTATTTCTATTTGAGTTGAAATACTGAGAGTAAAGCCCTCAAGTGACCAGTCATTTCAGTTGGTTCCATATTTCCTATCTAATCTGAGATGCCTTTGGAGGGCAGTGATTTTTCACTTTTTTCAATAAATGATCAGACCTTACCATTAGTCTTTCCCCTCGAGATGTCTAAACTTGAACATACCAGTTCCTGCTTTAAAACTTGGTTTGGCTATGTAGAAATGAACAAACAAAAGGTAGAATACAGCAGCATTTCTGATTATGCTGAAGATAGAAACTGGTCACAAAACACAATGGTAAGGAATTTCAAAAACACATCTCCTCGAAAGTTCTAAATATATACTTCTTACTTCCCATCCAGCTTTTTTTTCAAATTAAGTAAGTTAAATGCACAAGATTTTTTTCCCCAGGAAGGCAGATAGGATGAAAAAAATTTAGCACTTGCAGAGAAAGCAGAAGAGAGAGAGTCCTTCCCTGTTCTGGACAGAAGTTGAGGAGGAAGACACCATGACAAAACCCCTTCAAGCATTTTGTCCATGTCACTTCCTGACAGTAAATTGCTGGGATCTCTTCAGCCAAAAAAACCCAAACCCCAAAATTAGACCACAGCAGTCTGTCTGTACAATGCTTTTCAGAAATGTCCTTTTCAGTCAGAAGGTCATTCCAGCAGAAAAGTTCTCCAACAGCTCGTGGTGCAAATTTTTACCTTTAGAAATCCATTTCCAAATTCCTTTTTGAATAATTTTTAAAGGTAATGAACTCTTATTCTACACTAGAGCTGGAAAGAGCTGAATGTTCCTGTTCCCTTTGGACTTGAAAGAATTTAGCATTTGCATGTCAATAGTCTTTAGTAGATCCACTGTGTACATTATTTGCATGTCTCTGACTGTATGACAATTAATAAATTAGCACCTGCATATGATGTGTCTTTCTGGGAAATGGTAAGAGGTCAGTGAGAAGCTTTACCATATTCAACATATTCATTGGTATTTCAGGGTGAAGCAATTACAGTGTCTCCACTAGATTTATTACTGCATTCTGTCAGGGGATTCAGACCTTGTCAGTTTAACCTTGATTATTCTGATAGTGTGATATAGAAATATGGCAGGCTATAAAAAATGCAAGAGTTGTTTAGACCTTAGTCAAGAAACTCATTGTTAATTCCATTGTAAAGGATTTTGGAGAGAAACATGACTTGGGAGTCTAAATATAGCATTTTAAATGGCAACTACATCGACAAACCTTTCTCAGGAGAAAGAGTTGTGGTCTGAATACAGGAATTGCAAACAGGTGCTAATTCTTCCACTAAATCTGTATGAACTTGAGTTGTTTTCATTGGTCTCCTCCTCCATTCTGGCATTTCAATAAAAGAAAGGCTGTGCAGTGAAGACTTCAACTGCATCTCCATACATAGGTGTCACATCCTTGTAAACAAGGTCTAATAGGAATTTTTGCAGAACCTATGCAGATGATGCACCACTAAGGTTCTATGTGTCAAACCTCACACAAGTGAGACAAGAAGAATGGAACAGAATAGAGTATTTCAGTTGGAAGGGACCTGCAACAACCATCTAGTCCAACTGCCTGACCAATTCAGGGCTGACCAAGAGTTAAAGCATGTTGTTAAGGGCATTCATTGTTCAAATGTCTCTTAAATACTGACAGGCCTGGGGCATCGACCACCACTCTATGAAGCCTGTTCAAGTGTTTGACCACCCTCTCAGTAAACAAATGCTTCTTCCCTATGCCCATTCTGAACCTCTTCTGATGCAACTTTGAACCCTTCCCATGCATCCTGTCACTGCATCCAAGGGAGAAAAGCTCAGCACCTCCCTCCCCTTCCCCTCCTCATGAAGCTGTAGAGAGCCATGAGCTCAGCCCTCAGCCTCCTTTTCTCCAAACTAGACAAGCCCAGAGTCCTCCTCAGCTGCTCCTCATGGGATGTGCCTTCCAGCCCTGTCACCAGCTTCACTGATGTCCTCTGGGTGCAAGAGAAGAGGATCTTCATTCCCTTTCACAAATTTGCTTAGAGTTAAATTGAGGACAGCAGCTTTAACCTGTGCAAGTTTTGATAAACGAAGTCCATCCTAAGGAGGTTTATGCAACCCTTCCAGGAGCCTGATGGGGCCCTGCATCTTGGCCCATGTTTGCTGTCATATCTCAAGAGTTTCAGAATCCAACAGAGGCAATTCCAGCTAGTGTTCCTCCTCCAGTTCAGGTGTAGTCCATCCCATCCATGACTCTGTGACAAATGCATTTTCCTCCATCATGTGTCAAACAAGCAACACCCTAACAACTGGCGAGGCTGTGGGTATCTTCTGCAGCAGTTCTGCTGCCTTAGTCCTCACATTGCCCATCAAGTGCATAATTTAACCCTTAATATGCCCTAGGAAGGACTGTTGATTTTTCTTTCTCCTTTCTCCTTCTCCTGCCATATCTACCCAATCAGTAGTGCTGCTGCAGGTCCTGTTTCTGCCACCCTGTAGGCATCCTTCAGGCTTGGGCAGAGCTCCACATGCTGCACAGGAAGGCACTCATGCAGAGCTGACAGTAGTATGGGGGCTCAGACCTCTGCCTTACTGCTGCTCCAGCCTGGTTCCTGGTCTTGTTTTCAGATTCAAACAATGGTCTTGCTAAAAGTTTTGTCCTTATTGCCTTTATTTATTTATTATTATTTTTTTTTAAACTTGATGTATCCCCTGCAGTTTCCCACAGTCACTTATACCTGCCTCTTTCTCATCAAGGACTTCTATAGTATGCACAGGGTTGATGGAGTTAGCTGGTCACAGTCCTTATTCCCTCTGCTTCCTGTTTCAACTTGGGAACATGTGGGTTCTAAGGCAACAAAATTCCTGCCTGCAGTGATGATAATAGAGAGCACCCTAGTACCCACACTATGGCAGTCTGACAAATTCCCATTTTCCACACTCTTTAGACATGCAGAGGATGAGGATGTAGAGAAAGGTTGAAGGTAAGGAGGACAGGATTTGTGGAGAGTTGGATGTGCTAGCAACCTTCAACTGGCTTATGCTGGATTTCCTAAGTAGGATACAGTTTTGATCACACATCCAAGGCCTCCCACAACTTTCCCACTGCAATATCCATGGCCTTGGCAGCCAGCCTTCTGGTTTGGAGTGTTCATACAGGAGAGGTGAAGCAAGTCTGCAGTATGGTTTGAAGACTTCTGGCTGGTAGTAATGGATGGAGGCTGACAGTGGGTGCCTCACCCTGAGCTCTCCAGGCAATGGGAGTCAGCTCTGCCTTCAGAAGGCTGAGGACAAGCAATCCACAGCATGTGGTACTGAGCCATCCTTAACATGCCTTCCCTTTGATAAGAAGAGAGGATTTGCATGACTTTTTGGTGAAATTAGCTCATAGAAAACAAACCTTTGCTTGTTAGGTGCATGACACATCAATTGTTTGTACATGCATTTAATTAGCACAGGATTTGAAGACGTCTTTGGAGGGAGCCAGAGGGTAGGGGAGGCATCACATTCTGCTTGTTTGTCACTTTTTCTTTGTCAAAACCATGTCATTTATGTTAAATGCCTTATTAACCAGAGCCTGACTTTCTGACATGCAAAAATATATCCCTTTGAAACTAAGCTGTCTGGATTATGTAAGACCCAAGACACATTTCTTCCAGCCTTGCAATGGATTAGTCTCTGTTACCAGCTCAGTGAGCACTGACATCTTTTTTGTTTGATAGCTCTGCATATTTAGTTGCTGAGCAAACTGAGATCCCCCTTTTTTTTCCCCCTTGTGTGCATTGCCAATGTGCAGTCAAGCAGCAAAATATTTCAGTCAGGTATTTAGTGAAAGAATTTGAATTTGGTTATGTCTTCCATGTATCCAGCCCAAGCCACCCTTGTTAGTTTAAAATCCTAAGCGGTCTTTAAATTAGATGTGTGTGCAGGCTCCATTTTAATTGAGGGCCTATATTTTTCCAGTGTCTCTTCCTACCTCAGCCAAATTTTCCTTACATGGAAAGGAGCTCTCCTGCAGAATGGCCACACTGAGCAGTCTAATGCCCACGCTTGACCTACACAAGGTCAATTCACCAGTTTCTCCATTCTGTGTCCCCATCCCTCATCTTCTAATGATGTACTGTCTGATATGTGCTTTACCATAACTGACACTCATCACAGAATTGTAGAATATCCTGAGCTGGAAGAGACCCACAAGGATCACCAAGTACAACTCCTGATGGTCTTACAGATGAAAAATGTCCTCCTAATATTTTTCTTTCTGCTGGGAAGCTGTAAAGAGAGTTCACTGCCATTGAAAGCACCTATTGCAAGTCCCACTGGCAGTTGCATTTGCACAGGAACCAGGGAAGTAATGTACAGAGGAGCCAGACTGGGAATGTGGAAAAAGGCCCTTCCAAATGCCAGTCACCTTTGAGAATACAGACCCATAGAACTGAAAGTGATTCAAGAAACTGAGAGGTGAAGATGTGCTGTGGAGAAATCATGAAATAAATCCAGACATGATTACAGAAGCTATTCATAGAGTTGTTGTAGTCAGGGGGACCTCTGGCAAACAGGACATACCAGCAGATCCTCAGTCAACATGTCACTGGTAACAGACCTTCCAACAGCTTCCACCTGTGGGTCTGTGGGTGCAGACACTAATTTATCCTCAGACTGTCTAGAAGTGAGGCTGATTTACTTCAGTCCTGCACATATGCTTGTTTTAGTGCAATATGGGGCAGAATATCATCATGACAGTGAGGTTTTGCTTCCTTTGGATCAGGCTCAGAAGATGGTGGAAAGTGAAACAGCAAGAACCAGACAGTCTGAAGGAGCTGAGGAGCAGTGCAGCTATGGCTGATACCATGAAGAGCAGCCACAGTTTTTGGGTGATATGAAAAGCAGCGATGTCAGTGAAAATTTTCAATGACTCCCATGGTCTTCCAGCTCATTGCAAATATTGTGCTAGGCTCCAGATGTCTGGTTAGCACCAAAGTGCTGAGAAAATAAAAAGGCACAAAAGATAAAAAGAAATAAATGGAACATTAACAACTCCAGAGACAAGGAATAACAAAAGACATGGCTGCCCTGAGAAAATCAGCTCTTCTCTAGTGCACACACCTGGCAGTCTTTACTCAGTCTTTCTCATCTTTATATATATATAGAATGAATATATGTATAATTAAAAGATAGGATTAAAAAATAGATTTGCACTGAAATGAACCATCACAACTGTAGGAATTCCTGATTTTTTATGTGCCTAAAATATCTTCCTTGAATAATATTTGTGTTAATCTTATTTTTATTTTTAATTTATTTAATTCTGAAAAATTATTTAAACTCCATAGATGCCTTGAAAGAAGTCACAGACAATTATATGCTCCTGCTTAATATTCAGAAGAAAGAGAAAAGAAGCTGTTAAAACTATCCATGGTCTCTGCCAGAGCTCCAAATGTCTTCTCTGAAAGCTAATTACATCTTGGCATATGGAGTCTTGGCAAAAGTGTTGCAATAAAAATAGAGAACAAGAAAAGAACTAATTCTCTGCATTTAAAAAAATAATTCATAGAGCAAAACTCCTTGGTCTCCTGCTGCTTGCAAGCTGTTAATATAGAGCAGAAAGGAACGTTTCCTAATTTAGTGTGGACTCTCTTCTAAGAAATGCCAATTCTTCAGATGCTGGGGGAGAGCTAGAGTAGCTGAGCTGTCCAGAATATCAGAGTTATAATTGTTTTTGTCAGTCTCTGCTGCCTATCAGCAGAGACACTGGAAAGTAATCCAATTAAAACAAGCATCTCTCATTTGGAGGCTTGAACCCTAACAAGGAAATCCAGGATCCAATGAAGAAAATAGGAGCATGCTCTCAACTTCAGTGAAACTAGGACCTGGCCTTGATCTGCCTTCATGGGCAAGAAGGACATTTGAAGTTCATGCTTAAAACTAAGCTCTGAGTATTACTGACTTTAATATGGGGCATTATGATGAAAGTGTAGCTGTCAGATACTTCAGGGCAATTCACCTCATCTACCTTTAGATTTCTACCATGCAGATGTCTGTCTCTCTCCTAGTCACTCTGCACACTTTGTGCTGGTTTGGGCTGAAGTAGTTAACTTTCCTTACAGGGGCTAGTACGGGGCTATATTTAGGATTTGTGCAGAACACAGAGTTGATAATGCAGAGATGTTTTTGTTATTGCTGAGCAGAGCTTACACAGAGCCAAGGCCTTTACCACTTTCTGTACTGCCAGGCTGGCAAAGGAGGTTGGGGATGCATGGGAGACTGGGAGGAGACACAGCTGGGACAGGTGACCCAGACTGGCCAAAGGGATATTCCATACCATTCCATAACATCATGCTCAGTATATAAAGTGGGAGAAAGAAGGAGGAAGGGGGGACATCTGGAGTGATGGAGGAACATGATAGGCCCTGCTCTCCTGGGGATGGCTGAACACCTCTTGCCCATGGGATGCAGTGAATGAATTCTAGCTTTTACCCTCCTGATTCTCCCTGATCCTGCTGGTGGGGGAGTGAGCAAGCAACTGTGTGGTGTTTGGTGGCTAGCTGGAGTTAAACCATGACACACTTTTGAAGTCATGTAGAGAAATAAGCAGCTGAAAGATGTGAGTATTCCACTTTTGGTGTTTATGCCTATTTCTCCAGTTTAACTGGAAGAGGAATCTCAGGCTACATCTGTGCTATTAAGGTAATGGATTTGATCCTCCACACAGTTTATGGAAATTGTTCCTGGTGCATTTTCTGCCTGGGACTAACTAACACACTGCTGTGTAGTGCCCAGATGCAGCTGAGGAGCTAATAGGAGCCAGAGGCATTCACCATGGGACTATGTTTGCAGCTATTCTGTTTCACAGGGCAAGCTTTGTTCATACAGAAGCAGGGGCTGCCCTTGGTGTCAGACAGCAGGGATCTAGACATAACCCAAGAGACTTGGTCCAGTGTATAGGTTAGCTTCGAAGATGATGACTGGGTTCAGCCACATGAACAGCTTTTGAACATCTGAGTTGCTGAAATATTTTTTTATTCTTCCTCATATCAAAATTCCAGGGCACAAAATGTCAGAGATGGCAAGGGCAAAAATGGCAATCAAGCAAATAGCATCATGTGTTGTAAAGCAAGATTAACAAGAAAGTACCATCAGCAGCAACAGAACTGAATTCCCTTGCAATTTTGATGCAGTGTTCTGCCCCAGCAGGCAGAAATCTAGAAAGCCTAGAAAACAAGTTCAATATGTTGCAGCTACTGTGCAACCCTTGGTCTACATTGCTTAGAGCAAATAGGAACCCAATCATTGCCCAATGCATGCCTGCATTAGAAATTCCAGTGTTTACCTTACTATGTCTGGCTTTTAAACACTAGCAATGTAATTAGTATTTTGACATTCATAGAGAAGGAACAAGAAGTAAAGCTAAGTAGGTACTGATCTGCCACATGGTGACAGTACATTCCTGGACATTTCTCAGTTTTCACACACTTTGTGCCTTTTAGTGCTTGAATACTTTTCTTCCAAGGTTTATTAAAAGAAAACTAATCTTGAAACACTTGTGACTCTGGGTATGTGTTTGTGAAATTCAATTTGACATAGCATAGAGATAATATTAGTTTACCTAAGGCCATGGAGAAAGTCAGCATCAGTCATGCCAATCCCAGATCAGTTTAGAAGAGTGTGATTTTTCTAGTGTCTGAGTAGATATGCTATAAAAAGATGAGGACAGCATTTTAAGCATCCAAACAAAAATTTTATGAGAGATGTTTTCAGAATCAGCCACGTACCAGACTATAATCCACATGCCACTGAAATAAAAAATGACAGGACTTCAAATCACCATGACTGTTTAAGAATTTTAATTAGATTGAATGTTAATATTGTTTTACCTATGTCACTTTTTACCAGGAGTTAGCTGGAAAAGATACTCCTGCATCTTGAAACTATTTTCATGATACATAATGAAAGTATATAAGGCAACTATGTTACTGCTCATTTTTAAGCAAAACAAAACTGGTTTCAGTAACCTATTACTGACTGTTCTCTTGGTGGTTAGAACCATAGAATGATAGAAAGTTGTAAAGGACACACAAGGATCATCAAGTCCAACTCCTGGCCCTGCACAGGACAATTCCAAGAATCTCACCATGTGCCTGAAAGAGTTGTTCAAATGCTTCTTGAACTCTAGAAAGTTTGGTGCCATGGCCACTTCCTTGGAGAGCCTGTTCCAGTGCTCAGCTACCTCTGGGTGAAAAATCTTTTCCTAATATCCAACCTAAACCTCCTCTGCCACAGCTTCATGCTGTTCCCTTGGGTCCTATTGCTGGACACCAGAGAGGAGAGATCAGAGGTTACACAAATCTCTGTCAATACTTGCTGCCTTTGCTAGTTTGTTTTGGCCTGTACAGAGAATTACTGCATGAGGTTCTGGATTCATTTAGCCTAAAATGAAGAGATAGAGTCACAGCTGTTATGCTTGAAATGTGAGGTGTGTCCTTTACTTAGCTTAACACCTTCTGCATAATAAGGATGTCATGATATGTAGGAACTCTGCTCCAGGGAAAACACCAAGAAACCAGTCCCTAGTACAGATTACCCCTACACACAAATTTATTCAAATTTACTATAATTTTTCAGGATCATATTATTTCTACAGCTTCACCTTGTGTTTCATTACCAAGGACAACTGTAGCAAACAATCAAAACCTTCTCATTTATGCTAATGTTTTCTTTTTATTTTTCTTTTCATTCAGCAAACAGGGTTGTACTAATCTTCCTCAGCAACAGGAACACTTTGGTCTATTAATAGTACTAGATGTTCAACGTTCAGCTATCAAATGATGTTAAGCATACTTCTTATTCCAAAATTAGACTGCAATAAAAAGGAATAGAGGGTAAAACTTCATTAAAAAAATTAAATTTGCACTAACACAGGGACTGAAAATAATGAGATTTATGAACATTTCATAAATAACCAGTGGTTTCATGTTTGCAAAGCATAGTTAATAGGGCATTAATCAAAGTCAGAGAATGAAATGCCTCTGTTAGATCCACAGCTGCATCTGGTCATTCAGGGAAAGGAAGGGTGGTCAGTAAGGCTTCTGTGAGAACCAGCAGCACAGACTGAGTGTGGTTTGGGCTCTGAAAACCACACACTGCAGTGAGAGCCCCACTCAGTCTCCACAAGGAAGCCCAGAGGCATTGCTGGAACACTCTCTGGCAGTCTGTAAGCAGCTCCTCAAAGAGCTGACAGACAACCATGGACCCTCTAATCCAGCAGGTAAAGGGACACCAAGACCCAGTGACTCTAAACTGAAGCCACACTGCCAGGAATGGAAAAAATGAAGTTAATGTTCAGCTAAGAAGGTAATTAATCATTATGACTTCGTGATAAAACAAATAAATTCTTTATCATTACAGGCCTTTAAACCACGGCTGAATGTTTTCCCCTATAAAATTTATGGACCAACTCTAAGTTGAGCTGTGTCTTGTGGCATGATATTAGCAGCAGCATGATTGACCTCTTCCCTATCTACACATTGAGGAACTTGCTTCATTTTTTGAGGGAGGTGATTTAAAGTTCCCCATAATCTGAACTTCATCCTTTGCTCTGCTTCCCTGATTCCTACTAATGATTCCTCTTGAAGACTAGCATGAACTTTGCTGTATGTCAATGCAGACAAGTCTCACTGCTCTTCTGCAGTCTGTTGCAGATGACCCTTCCATGTCCAGAGCAGAAAAGGAAATCACTTCCCTTTAAATAGGAAGAATCTGGTCTATGGATGGAGATCAGGTCAGTCATGTTACAATTCTCTGAGGGGCACTGAGTCCTCCTACCAGAGTCATCTTAGATTATTTAATCTAAAGGACAACAGGAGATCTGATATGAAAAATGGGATCAGCACAGAGTGACATGATCATGGGTCAGCACTAGTGTCACTTGTGAGTTAAAACTTAGGTTGTCAGCAACTTAGACTCTCAGTGAAGCTCAAAGACATCACATCTTGTTGAGAGTGAAATTAGAGCTGTTGTGCATGGTGTTCGGAAATAGCACAGTATGTAAATGCAATTAAACGAGTATCACTGATGACTCTGAGAGACTATGCCAGCAGAATAAGCCTTGGCAAAGCTGTGACTGGCTCTGAGGTCCCTCTTTCACTTCCCTTGTGGTGCAGCTACTCCCTAGGGAATGAGGTGTGAACAACCATGCAGACTGTCTTTGCCCCTTCATCGCTCATGTGGCTTTCAAGCTGCATCCCAGTGTGGTTCTGCTGGCCAGACCTTCCTGTGCCACCCACACACCACTGGATGAGCCTCTCACCTGGTTCCCAGCACTGCTGCAGGATCCCTCAGAGCCACAGCAATTAGAGCACTGAGGGCAGATAGAGACCATTCAGTTCCTCGAGGTCAGAACAGCTACACCCAAACTTCTCTCAGATGTTTGCCTAATGTGTCCTAAGGGCAGTTTCTATTGCCATGTTGTTTTCATGCTGTAGACTAAGGCATCACCATTTTTTCTGCCCTCACTGAGCAGAAAATATTGTTTATCTCTTCCACAGCCACCTTGCCTGTATACCATGACTCCTAAAAGGCTCTGCCAGTTTCCCATTGTTTTCCACCTGAACTTTTCTCCAAAACACTGCTCTTCTTTGGAGATGTCCATCTAGCTACTCTTTCCAAAAACTTGAGTTGGAACTAAGCCTGATTAAAATTTGAATTTGAGATATTATTTTTCCTAAGAGTTGTGCAAAAGTTTGTGGAAGGTAATCTCACTTCAGCAGCTAAATTCATCTATGTGTACCCACCTGCAATTTTCTTTTGCCTAGCACTAACCCTTCTTTGGAAATGTTACCAGGAACACGAGTAACAGGTTTATTCTGTTAAAGATGATGAACACAAGGATTTGGGTGGTTCATTGCCATTGCTAGTATTCAGTCACTGTGTGGGAAACAAAGACTTCCCAAACCACAGAATTAAGGAAGATTCTGTAGACATCCCAACTACTTGACAGCCAGTACAGAGGGAAGGGCAGCATGTGAAAGCAGTGATATTTTAATAGTCAGCCTTGCCAGAGATAAAGATCTAGACTGAAAAGAACTGTCCTACTTTGGAAATGTCTTTTTGGTACACAGAAAGAATACAAGAAAAAGAGTTTCAGTTTGGATGCTCTACTTTTGTTGCACTCAGTTTAGGAAATGCAGTGCCAGCAATTGCAAGTGCTGATGAGATACAGAGAAGCCTGGAGAACATGGAGAAATTAAGGGCCTTGTCCATCCCAGTAATGACAGCTGATGGGCTACAACAGGCACAAAGCACAGATTCTTTTTCTGGGCAAAGCCTTCTTAGAAGTGAACAATAAGAGCAGGAAATAACAAAATGGGATTTGGTGATAGTGCAAGAGCACATATGTGGGGAGAAAGAGATCAAGTGAAACACTGAATAGGAGAAAAACACTGAGAAAGCAATAACAACGAGGGAGGCATAAGGGAACCATAAGAAGTGAATTAGAGATGAGCCTACAAAGC
>NW_008668565.1:88485-110138 GCF_000695815.1 Acanthisitta chloris
GACTAGGGACCCAGGTTTCTCCCACTCCAGATTCCATTGGAAGTAGCTGTGAAGCAACAGCTCCTGACTTTACTCTTTGCAAGTTTTACACTTTGTAATGTGTTCCTCCTTCCGTTTACATATTTCTGGGCTCATGAGCCCATTTGCATTATCAAATGTAAGTTTGCATCTCTCTGTCCAAAGCTAATGATATATTGATTTCACTTTTGTTTCAGAATTCTTTAGGCATTTTTATTCTAATCTGTTCAAGTATAAGGACAAAGGGCCTTTTTGGATGTTCTGCTACCATGCAAGCCAAATTCTTATGAAGCCTACGTAAGTTATGTTTAAAAATTTTAGCTGAAGTCTGATGGACTTTTATGTTCACAAACCATCTTCAAAACACTCTCAGAAAGCTCCTGGTCTTTGGTGCCAGCCCTAACGGAGTTCTCATGGGTGTCCTGACAGGAGTATGTGTAATTGTGGACTGACATTGGTCTAGTTTGACTTTTGCAGCATGCAACACACTGAGAAAGGATTATGTTGCTTTTTCTTTCTCATTGATTGTGCTCTTGTATTGCTTTAATTCTCACACTGAATGGCATCCAGTTAAACTTCAGAAATTTTAGGCAAGTTGGAAACAAGTAATAACATAATGCTAGAAAGATTTTGGCAGGGAGAAGTGAGTCTTGAAGGAGAAAGCAGTCACAGTGGGACTAGATTGAAATTGGTGACTTAAAGGCAAAAAATGTGAAGTAATAAGGCAAATCCTAAATTAGTCTGAACAGTACTTATCCTGTGCAAAAAAACCCTCCAATGATGTACCAGGCAGATGTTTCAGTAATGGATACTTAGAAACATTTAGAAAATTAGTTTGCTTTGATTTCAGTGGTGTCAGACACCTGAACTGCTTTTAGGAAGTTTAAGAAAAATATAGGTTTAAGAAAATGTGTCAGTATTTAGCTTCATATTACTTTACCTGGGAGATGATTCTCTGTAAAAAGCCTTTAGCTTGAGGAGTGCTGTCCTAGATGGATGTAAAGAGATACAGTCCAGAAGCATCACCTTATTGAAGTCTGTTTTGAAGGGATGACAAGAATGTGTCAGCTCTATTTCGATCCAAGGTTGACTGGGAAAAACAATGAAACCCAGTGATATGGCAAATCAAAACGTTAGCCTGGCAACAGGATTTGTCCAGATTGAGGTGTTCACTCTGCCTGTATGTATGACAGTTATTCTGCATACTATGAACAACTAAGTATATATATAAGCATTTAAATCTGTACATGTATATGCATTCTAAGTCACCAAAATAAGCATTTAAATCTGTGCATGTATATGCATTCTAAGTCACCAAAATATCTGCCAACAAAACTTTCCAAATACAAACACTATTGCAGCATTAGCTATTTCTCCTGCAGGCAGCCCAAAACACCTCCCCTGAATGATGTCTGTACATGCCACTCACTATGCCTGTTGATAGCAGCTGCACTATTTTTCTCCATCAGGGTAGTTCTGATAGGGCTTTGCTATCACTCACTGTGCCTTGCAGATACTGGGTGAAAACATGGGCCCTGTGCTAAGGAGCATCGAGGGAGTATAAATGTATCAGACATGTTTCCTATTTAAGGCCTGAAGCTGACTAATAATTGTAAAGCCTAATGTCAAATCTAGAAGATGCTATTAATAAAAGCTCTGCTGCTGACTGTGTTGTCGGGTGGGGCAGCCAGGGAGACTGCAAGAGGGAAAAAGAAAAAAAAGAAAGAGGCAAGGGAATCCAAGTCACGTTGCAAAGGAGGATAAAGCAGGATGATGTGCTGCAAAGGATATTGTCCATTGCAGCAAGTGCAATATGTTAGAAGTCAAAAAGATATTTTCAGAGTTTAGTCACTACAGGAACACTTAATTCTGCCCTTGATCTCTGTGCAAATTTCTGCTTGACGTCAGTGGGAAATCCTCTTGCTGTCTCTATCAGCCTGAGAATCATTGCCTAAAGGACTTACAATCACTTCCCAGTGTCAGTCACTATCCTAATGAGTACTATTCTATTTAGAAATTGCACTCTTTCTGTCCACCCACTGTTTCCCCCTTATTGATATATCAGCTTAATGACAGCAAATGTTGCCAGACCAGCACTGAAGGCTCTGGCTTTTATTTTTTAACCCAGAAAGACTACAGGCAGCAGCAGTGCACTTTGCCTCTGCTCTTCTGCTAATATTCCCCAATGCCAGGGACCTGTAGGAGCAGAAGGAATTGAATTACTGCCTTCTCTGTATTTATATTGCTAATGAGAGAGGCTCACAGACACATTAATTCTGGGACACAGTGGGGATGACCAGACACAAGCAAGTTTTCTACTCTCACACCAGTGTGCTGCATCAGCTATGCCAGTGGGAGGGCACTGGGCCACATGGTAAACCTGCCGAACCCCAAATCTCCTCCATACTATACTAGGCATTGCTCAGATCCTTCTTTTGGCCCATGAACATTGCCTTTGCCTTGCTGCATTGCTGTGGCCCTGATGTAAGACTCCATCTCAGCTGCACATTGGGTTAACCAGTGCCTGCAGTGGTCACAGAGGACTCTGGGTTTATGCAGTAGACACACTTCCTAACAGTACAGAGAAAGCTAAGGTTGTGAATACAAAAAGCAGCTAATCCTATTTTCTACAAAGAACATAAAGAGGAAAAATTCCATTGAGACATTATCAAATCTTTTTCCTTCCATCTCCTAAAACCCACAGGAAATTCTGCTAAGAAATGCATTTGTCAAAAATATACATGAAAAATAGATCACTGCCTCAGCATGCATGTGACTAGAGTGGAGGGGTACTGTCCCTCACTGGAAATCCAGAGCTGGTGCTGTGGCACCCAAAGCTTCTGTGAACAGCCTCTGCCAACAGAATCTAGGAGTAGTCCCTTTGGAAAACAGCTAGAACACATACCTGTGATAAACTAACCAGCCACTGAGTGTCCTCTTTGCTCCACAAACCCATCTGGAGAAGCACTTGTATGACAGAAAGGAGAAGGGATGGTTGACCCGTAAGGAGAGCTCAGATACAGCAACTGTTAGGAGCTAGACACAAACCTTGTGGTAAACTGGAGAGCTTTAATTACCCCACCTGCTTGAATAACAGTGTTCAACTCTTTGATCTGCAGCGTCTCTCTGATCTAAGTATTTGAACTTCAAGATCACAGCTTGCTTCTAGAGAATGGAAAGAATAAATTTCTTTCTGTTGACTCCAGCCGTGTTAAACCAAGGATGGATTTGACACAGTGGTGTCAAATAGGTCGAGCTACTCTGCACAAAAGCAATGTTTTTATATCTATCTCTTCATACTTAGGGGCTGGATCTCACAACAGTTGTTCTGTCCCCTTTCCCATTAATTAATTGCAATGTACTAATTAAATGTTAAATTTCAAGTGTTAAATTAATTCAGTTTCCTTCTGAAATGACATGTGTCTCTCTTGCATTGAAACAGAAGGACTCTTATATTTTCAAGTGAACATTGGCCAAGGTTGCCTGTCCAGGGATCAAATGCTACATCATTTGAACCAAGACTCTCTACTCAATAACCATAACTCTCATAATGGACTCAACCTCCTTCTTAGCTCTTGCTGGACTGGCCTTTGGAGGGCTCCAGGTCTGCTCCCTGCCAGGCCAGAGAATGCTACCAAGACCTCAGGGACTTGCAACACATTTTATGGCTTGCCTGGAGACAAGCTATGACAGTTCATGCTATTCCCAGCTGACCTGGGACTCTGGACAATCTCCAGCATATCTCTCCCAGACTCTTCAGTTATGGTCCTACATGGCAAAGTCATGCACAAAACCATTTTCAGATGGGTCTGAGATGTTCAAAGGAATTTTCATCTACCATTAGTCTGCTGACTGCAAACACCTCTGCTCAGACAAAGGAATCTCAGGACCTTGGTTGGGTTGTCACTTCCTATTCCCTCTCCTCTACCATCTCAAGATGATCCCAGACAGCATCTCCTCTTTGTTGCTGTATCAAGAAGTGCAGCTGAGCACCAACTGCAGTAATCAAAATGTATTTATTGGTTTCTTGCTACTATATATAAGCTGTTAGGAAGTTTAAGTTTGAATCCCTGCCGGGGCCGATCAGGAAGTCATTAGACTGAAGTGGAAAAAAATTAAATTTTAGAGGACACTGTTCTTCCTAAACTCTACCATAAGGATGCAGAAAAATATGGAGATTCATGCCCAAGGCAAGCCTTGGATGACAGAGGAAATACTCCTCCAAGAATTTCTGATGGAAGAAGAAACATTGCAGTGTCTGTAGGTATATTTGCTGTTTCAATTTGTTCTATATATCTTGTAGAGAGGTGGGGGATGGTCTCTTTTGCCATGCCTGCAGTGAGAGGATTAGAGGGAATGGTCAAAGCTGATCAGGGGAAATTCAGATTAGATGTTAGGAAAACCTTTTCCACTGTTAGGGTGGTCAGGCACTGGAACAGATTGTCCAGGGGAATCACATCTGGATCTGATGCTGAGGGATATGGTTTAGGATTTAGGGGTTACAGCAGAGTGTCAGGTTACTGGCTGGACTTGTTGATCTGATAGGTCTCCTCCAGCCCTGATGGCTCTATGATCTTCTGTGCTGACTTACACAGAGTTACTGTGTTGAGACACCAAATGAACAGTATTCAGTTTCCCTCAGCAATTCATCCTTGTCTAATGTACAAGACCTCAGGTCTTAGCTGGGATGGAGACAGTGACCTTGAAGTGTGACTCAATAAGAATTGTTTTACTGGAGCACCAAGAAAAACCCTCCTGTTATGCCTTCTTTTATATATTTTCACAATGTAAGTTATACAGTGGCTGACTTTCAGCCAAAGAATATGTGAATGCCTTTTTGCAGCCAGTCACTGGGCAGGTTGGACTGTCTGTATTTCACAAAATCATACAGCAGCTGAGGTTGGAAGCATCTAGTGGAGCTCATCTGGTCCAATTGCCTGCTCAAAACAGGGTCACCTGCATCAGATTGCCCAGGACAACATCCTGTCAATCTTTCAGCATCTCCAAGGGTGAAGATTACACAGCCTCTCTGGGAAACACATTCCATTTCCAACCACCCTCACAATACAAATGCATTTTCTTATTTTAAGTGGAATTTCCTGTAGTTCAGTTTGTGCCTATTGCCTCTTTTAATGTCACTAATCACCAGTGTGTGATCTGTCTCCATCACATTTACCCCTCCAAACAGGTATTTTACACATGGATAAGATCCCCCTGATCCTTTTCTGCTTCTGGCTGAATAGTGTGAGCTGTCTCAGCTTCTCTTTGTATGACAGATGCTCCAACCCCCTCTTAATTTTCACAGCCCTTCAATGGACTTGCTCCAGTGTGTCCATGTCTCTTGTACTGGGAAGCCCAACACTGGACACAGCATGCAGATGTGTCTCACCAGTGCTGAGCAGAGACAAAGGATCACCTCCCTTAACCCACCAGGAGGCCATTGATCTTTGCTGCAAGGACAAATTTCTTTATCATGGGCTACTTGATATCCACCATGGACCCCACGGCCCTGTTCTGCAAAGCTGTTCTCCATGTAGTTGGCACTCAGCCTATTCTGGTGCATGGGGTTGTTCCCTGGCAGATGCAGGACTTCACATTTCCATGTATGGAATTTCATGGGATTCCCGTCAACCTATTTTTCCTGCCTGTTGAGGTTTCTCTGAATGGCAGCATGATTCTCTGGTGCATAAATCATTCCTTCCAGTTTTGTATCACTTGAAAACCTTCTGAGGCTACACAGTCGAATCATCTGTGTCAGTAAAGCAGATGCTAAACAATATTTGGGTCACAATCAACCCCGTGTTATATCCCTGGTGACTGACCTCTGGCCAGGCTGCTGCTGATAACAGAACTTTAAGCCTACTAGTGGATTGTTTGTGGCCTTCTGTGTTGCCCCTTCAGAAGATTACAGAGTGATTCAAGTCCCCCCTACAGACCAGAGTCTATGAACATGAGGCTTCTTCCAGTTGTCTAAGAGGCATCATCTGTTTTTTCAGGTCCAGTGGCCTGTAGCCATATCAGCTGTGTTTGTCTGATCACTGCTCCTGACCCCTCAGCTCTCAGCTGGCTCATCATCCCTCCCTAGGCAGAGGTCCATGCCTCTCTGCTTCTCTCACACACAGGGCAACTTGCTTGACTTTCCAGCCTGTCCTTCCTGAAGAGCCTTTATCCATCTGCTGTAGCACTCCAGCCATCTCCACTATCCCACCACAGCTTTGTGATCCCAATGAGGCTGTGTTTGACAAGTTTTCTACTAAAACTAGACTATTTATATTGTATTAAAGAAAAATGTTTAGGGTTAGCAGCCTTCAAATGCATTACTCACTGTTCATATCAAACCTTAATGAATATCCCTCATCAAAAAAAAAAAATCACCTTAAAAGATGAGCTATATTGATGAAATAGAGAAACATGGGAAAGATGAAGAGGCAGCAGCTCAGAAGACTAATACTCTCCAATAAAACATTAAGAGAGTGGGAAAGATTGTGGTTTAGTGAAACTCAGACTACATGAAAGCCAGTAGGATCTCAAAATCCCTTTCAGGGCAGAATAAAGAGTGTAGTAGGAAACAGAGGCAAAGGAAAATTGTTGGCTCCTGAGGAGACAGTCCTTATCTTAGGGCTTGGGGAACAGAATTGTGTGTCTCACAGGAGACACCACAGGATGTTCACCAGCAGGTGTAAGGGTTTGTCTTGCTAGGACAGCTACCTCTGTGCCAGGACTGACTTGCAAAATTTGTGCCAGATGGAGATATGTGGTTGTTACTATTTTTTCATGCTCTTGGCCAGTGCAGCCAACTGGTGAAACTTCTGCCTAGATGAGGTTGTTTCCTTGGTACAATGTTCATCTATAGGCCTTGTCACAATGATTTCTTTTGCAAATACAGAGGTGCTAGAAAGTAACTCACATGTGTTGATGTTTTGCAGTTTCATTATTTTTGTATTTCTGCTTTGTAGCCATGCATTTGTTCTTACAGAAATTGTAATGTACCTCCTTCCCCTTTCTTCTTCATATTTTCACATTTTCCCTAGACAGTGGTAATTATTGGAGGTTTGTATTAATCATATTTGCATCAGTTTGTACCCAGAAACCCAAGAAGAATGAATCCCTTTGGTATGCAAGCAAAACAGTTCCTTTGATAAAAATTGTTAGCAGAATTGATCCCCCAGACTGGGAGAGTATAAGACATATTAGACAATGCACTGCCCACACATGGTATGTTAACATTCTCTCTGCTTTCATTTCTCTACAAAACTCATGTCCTGAGTCCAGGTGTGCAGTTCAGAGATGATCAGCTAGTAAGAGAAGGTGATACCTTGAAGAAAAGGAGTGAAGGACAAGCAAACAGTGAAGCTGAGGTGAAGGGAAGGAGAAGGCTGAAGTGAGTTGCAGTGAGAAGAAAGCAGTATCAGACCAGATGTCATGGACTGAATGGAAGCTTCAGACTAGGGTTTCAGGGACACCCTGCATCTCTAGGAGGTGCAGAAAGGAACCCTTACTTTCTAAACACTCCTTCTCAGAGAGGAGGCTGAGTGTGCCTGGATCCACTTCTAGTCCCAGACTTGGTCAACTATTTATGTTAAAGGATTATATAGGTGTAATTGAATTGTAAGACTTTGTCCGACAGGATTAAGGATGGCAAACCAAGTGCATGAATAAAATAAATAATTTATTTAAATTGATGATGATAATGATAATGATTAGACTTAAAGACTTTAATCAGAGTTATTTACTACGCAGTATAGATAGTTGTAACTATTAGTATAGTGCACTATTTATTAAATCAACAATTTTGAAGCTAGCTTAATAATTATTAAGTAGAGATTGATGTTACTTTCCTGTATCAACGACTTTGGGGAAATCTCTTTCACTCAGCCTCAAGGAGAGAGCTTGAGGGTAGTCCCCAGCCAAGGAATGAATCTCCACACACACTCCTAGAAAGGGTATGTTAGAAGTGTCTGCTGTTAAAAAGTGGGACTGGGCTTTTATAGTTTGAAATGACTGTCAGATATTTCTGGGTGAGCTGTGTCAGCTCTGCAGCTTTTGGCTCAGCAGCTTTAGATAAGCCATCAGTACTATCACTTGTTGGTTCCTTTGTCAGAACCTTGTCTGGCACATCTTCACCAGAGCCAGTTTCTGCTAGAAAACACTGTTCTTCACACCCTCCGAATACTTAACGTTGAGTGTGATAAGTCAGGCTGGTCTCAGCATTCTTCAGCACCAAAAGGAGCCTGACTCCACTTCTCCATACACCAATAACTTGCAAATGGGGTAAAATTCTAGCTGGTTTACCCCCACTTAGGCAGAGCATCCTGCTACACTAGAGCTTACCAAAGAGCCAGGCATCTCCACTTTGGATGCTCTTGGAAGTGCACTTATCGGGGGGAGCTTCCCAGGCCTTCATTGCAAGTATTTAAGGTGTAGGTATTATCTGGGATAAGGAAGCACATACTGTCCTCCTGAACTGGAGCTGAAGAAATATCTTGCTAATAAACTTGTAGTTTTCTTGTCCATCTGCCTGGAGACAAGAACCCAGAGTGCTGCCATAACCTCTGGTTTTATTCACAGTCTCTGGATATTTGTCACTTGCAAATTTTGCATTCCTCCTAAACCTGGACACAACACTTAGTGCTGTAAGAGGACAGAAAGCTCACACAATGCAACGTTCAGGAAACATAGAGTTTCCTCTCATGTAAAGCAACTCTTGGAAGAATTCATTGTCTTTAGGAATCCTTCCTTCATGGAGGTTTGAGAGCTGATGAAGCATAGAATCATAGACTCATAGACTCATAGAATCACAGAATCATAGAATCATAGAATCAAATGCGTTGGAAGAGACTTCAAAGATCATCAAGTTAACCCTACCGTGGTTACTAGACCATGGCACTAAGTGCCACATCCAGTCTCAGCTTGAAAACCTCCAGGGATGGTGAATCCACCACCTCCCTGGGCAGCACATTCCAATGACTGATTACTCTTTCCATAAAAAATCTCTTTCTAATATCCAACCTAACCCTCCCCTGGCAGAGCTTGAGTCTGTGCCCTCAGTCTGTGCATAATTCGGTCATTTTTAAAGATGAGACCTCGAATCATGTCACTGATCCAACAGCTGCAGGACAGAACAATCCGGTGTGGAGTTAAACACCATTTGCCTTTGCTCCCAAGCCACTTCCCCTGGAGCAATTTTTTCATTATCTCTGTTTACTTACTTAGAAAGATTTAAGGAATAAGGACAAGAATCCTGTCTTCTTGATAAGCCTTAAAATTGGTACAGAGCTTGCAGTGCTGATATTAATAAGGAATTGCAACAGTTCAGCTATTAATACATTTTCTCTGGCAGAGCTCAGCAGAATACAATGAATTCTGGGTAGAGTATGTTATGCTAATTAGCATAAATATAGGAAAACCCTTTTCCCTTCTGAATATGAGATTACTCCAGACGAATACTGTAGTTAACATATGCACACAGGAACACAAGATTACATGTATCACTGGCAACATCATCTTATTAGCTATGAACATATGTTTTGTACAAGGAGAGGCTGTGATTGTTAAAGGAAGGGCAAGATACTGTCAGATGAGGTGAGGAGAAGAAGCAGGCAGTGGAGCTCTTTGGATACAGTTCATAGAGACATCCTAGAATCTATATCTATTTCTATATGCACACATTACTATAGAACAGCTCTTCAGGGCCTTTTGGGGAAAAAAATAAATTGACCCAACCCCCTTCTCCCCATCACATTTATATCAGTTAATTGAAGTGGACTAGGTTTTCTCTCTTTTAGTAAGAGCTATCATGCAAAGAAAAAGGGGAAGAAACAAGTCACCAAAAGATATCTTCCTGCCCAATAGTCCAAGTACTCAGTTCTATGAAATGAACTGCCTTGTCTGAAATGCCTCCTTATACCACCCCCAAAGCTATAGTGAATCCATAGCAATAAATGGTTGGAGGGGTTTTGTTTCCTTTTTTTTAAACACTGCCTTGGAATAAGAAATGGAAAAACTCCCAAAGCTTTTGTTATCAATTGACAGAATGGGATACTGGTATGAAATATTGCTTTTAGAAAGATAATTGGGACTGTGTCACAGCGGGACCTACAGTGGGATAATGAAGCACAATTCTTCTAATTACAAGACTGAAACAAAACAAAATGCTAATGCTTCTCAAACCACACGTAGTGCACAGACAGTAGATGTTGCTGAAGTGGAAGTCTTCATATCTTTCTCCTTTCTTTTAGCATCCCTTTAAGCCAACAAGAAGTTCTCTGCTCTTGTGGCTGTTCACATAAAGCAGAGTTTGGCTTATATCTATTGATGGCACCAATAATTTAACCTCCTGAACCAAAAGTAGGGATTTAATGGGCATCAGGAGCTTTGGATTTGAAGGCATGTGGGACATTAGGATGAGCCAAGGGAATCTTATAGAAGACCAAGGGTCTCTACTATGCACTGTTGAAATTAAGTCCTGCTGACACAGCACTGAGTTTACTGCAGGTTCCAGGCAAACTTTTGTCAGGCATCTGACAGAAAAGCCCATTAGGAATGGCAGAATTATTAGGTGGCCTTCAACAACCTGGTCTAGTGAAAGATCCCCCTGCCATAGGCAGAGGGATTGGAACTAGATGATCTTCCAACACAAACCACTCTATGATTCTATGATATTTCTAGTTACTTGAGGTTGAATTGCATTTTCTCTGTGAATGCTTATGAGCAATTTTACATGAGAGTAACAAGAGGAAGTAGAAACAAATGGGCAGCAGAACTTTGTTTCATTCTTCATTCAGGAACTGCAAAAAGAGTCTGCTTTCTTCTTCTCAAGTCTAGAAAACAACAGCACATGCCATATTTGCAGAACTTTCAGCAAATAAGGATACGAGCAGCTTGATCTAGCCAAGTTCACAGAAGCCAAAGCAAAGTTCTCCACTGTCTTTCCAGAATTTTATGTGTTTGAGGGTTTTTTCTTTTAATGACTGTTTCTATTTGACTTGTATTGTCATCATAAAAAATTTAGATGCTACCAAATATCTTCTATTATTCAGTATTACTCTGAAGATGCATCAAATGGAGTATGTTTTCCAAACACAGGATGGTCCTTCTGCTCTTAGTTATGCTTCAGTAGATGTTCTGGGGGATACATTATAAGACTCAGAATTGGTTTGAAATAGCACTGTCTCACTTGATTCCTGGTGATCACATTGGAGAAGCATTTTGCACCATCCTATGCACAGAATGTGTTGTATTATTCAGATCCATGTTTTTAGTCTCTGTTTTCTTTCAAGTACTCAAAACACAGGGGTAGGTCATCAAAAGTTCAGGTTTTGGTGAGACAGCATTTGTGATTATGGTTCTAGCCTGTGTTTGTAGTAAACAGAATATATGTATATATAGCTACACCATAAGCCTGACTGCTCCAGATTCATCCTTTGTTTTCCAGGTTGAAGGAGGAATGAGAGGCAAGGCAGAACTGAACACAGCCATTCAGCACAAGCTTTTACATTTGATACAACACAAGTATGATAATGGTAAAAACATTCTCCAAAATGATGTGTGGGTTAAATACCCTCTTGTTAATAGAAGTGCAATACCAATAATTTGCAAAAGGCTTTGCCTGTTGAGACAGATGCTTCAGAGAACAAGTATTTCTCCTTCTGTCCCAGCAACAATTTATCCAAGGTCTGTATTTAGAAACAAAAATAGTCAATGTCTTGGAGAGGGTTGCAGAAGTAAAGCTGCTTCAATCATATTCTGTATAATTTTGATTACCAGGATCCAACAGTAAGACCTGCAGTGCATGGCTACAGCTCTTTGAGCTTCAGGGTGGACTCCTGCAGTCTGAAAATAAAGTGATCTGAGCTGCCTAACAGCTCTTTGGATTTAATTGCTCAGAAGAACATGTGGATTTTTTACATGATATAAAGATGTCTTGAATATTGTACTTATGTCCTTTTACATGTGTACTCTGCCAACCAGGTAAAGTTAAGATTTCCTCTATCTCACTGGTGCACTGTAAACATTGGTTAAGTGAAGAGCTGGAAGCATTTAATTATTGTGATAATATGAGGCCATTATATCCCATTGATTGTAGGTAGCTGGCTCTAGGGAATGCACTGCATGAACATCTGAAGTGCTTTCCAGATACTAATGATTGCCACATCATCTCCATTTGAAGGTAGGGAAATTAAGGCATGGATCAGTGAGCACTGAGGCTTTCACACAGCACAAATTCCAGTCTAGACACAGAAATCCATACAGAAATTCTCCAACTGATTGCAGAGTTTTGCTCTTTCCAATATTGCTGGAAATTTGTTGGGGAAATAGAGAGGTATTCAGATTTGAATGAGGCCTTTTGGTTTGACCAAGTCATCCTTGCCCTTAGCTTTCCATCAGTTCTGTTAGTCCAGAGCTACTGGTGGTTAACACAGTTTGTGCCTGGGTGACCTTAGGACACTGTGAGTCAAGATGCTTACTCCCTGCTGTTCTGTGAGCTGCTGGCTGAGACCTGGAAATTCCGTATTTATCCTCCCAAAGCTCCTTCCCTTCCATCTTTCAGTCTCCAGTAGCACCAAGTCACACTTCTGGTCCAGCACAGACTGTCACAGACAGAAATGCCAAAAGGCAGCTGAGGTAGTGAGGAGGAACGTGGGCTTCTCTCCAACATGCACAAATATGTAATGTCTCGTTAATGCATTTAAATTAATGCTTTTGTAGCATCCTGGTGAGGACAAAAATATCTTGTGGTGCAGGCACTTTCCCTTTCAGTGAACAGTGATGCTTCCAAAGAATGAGGTCTTGACAGTCTGAAAGAATTAAGTCTCTTTTTGAGCAGAAAGGTCAGCTACAGGTGAAGGAGCTACACAGAGTATCATCTTTAAACTGCTCCATCTCTTGCCTCCATAATGAATTACTGGGAGCTCTTTCTCTAAGCCTGGATATATTTAGACTTTCTTTGATAGATCATTCTTTTAAGGGCAAATTTATTGGACAAAGGTAGGAAGAGATCAGCTGTAATTTGGCCTGAAAATAAATAGTGACCTGGCAAAATGGATCCTCATCTGCATCTCCTCCTTTGAGCTCTTTGTTTTATTCACTTACTGGCCTCTGTGCTGAACTCTGCTACACTGGGCCACTGAGACTCAAAGAACAAGAAAATACCCGGGAAGACATTTAATATCTTAAACTGGTGGAACTCAAACTTCAAGAGGCTGCAAGAGGCTGCTAAACTGCTAAACAGCCCAAGCATTTGATAGTGTGAAAATGGAATGTGACAGCAAGATGAACAGCCAACCATGCAAGAAAGAAATATTTTGTCTTTTCATCAAAAAGTCAGAGAATAGAACTGATGTTTATCTTGGGAGCACAGGAAGTTATGACACACTCGTTAAAAGGTGAAACATTACTACACTGAGTGCAATTTCAGGCAGTCTGAAGATTCAGCAAACATGGGGACATGTGGACGCTGTGCTGAACCTCAGCTAAAAATGTATCAAATCTTCCCAGTTCACAGGGTGGCAGATCATCACACAGACCTCTCATTGACTAGGAACAGCTTGTTTGGTCCCTGCTGCTCCATCCTGCTGCCCTGGCTGGCCATGTGTGTCCACCCCAAGGAGAAGGCAGTGCCTTGGTTCAAACCTTCCTGAAGCTGTGAGCATGAGGAACTGCTCAGACACTGAAACCCTGAATTGCTGGTTGCCTAGCCTCTTAACAACTCCGTGCCAAACTTTTCTATTTTGTTGTTTTTATTTTGTTAAACTGAAATAGAACGAGCCTTTGAACTATTTTTAGTGAGCAAAAAACTTGTTTCCCAAGCAGAACATATCCTAAAACTTTTTTCCAAGAAAGAATAATAATAAAAAGAGCTTAACTCAGAACATATTGATAAAAAATAGGGTTTCTCTTTTTTAATCAGTTCATCCATTCTAAAGAAAACTCTGAGACTGTTTTAACTTATTGCTGAAGAATTTCCATGGGTTTATTTTCCTAGCAAAGGTTTCAGGTGTCAGACCACTATTCTCCTATCTGGGATGTGCCCACTCCTCAGCTAGCCCTGAGCTAAATTACTGATGAAATAAATGACAGTAACTTTGGGCACTGAAAGGAACCATCTGGTGGAGATGGGATAACAGATGTGCTTTCACTGTTGGTAGCTCAGGCCACACACTTAAGCACTGCACTGCCACACATCTCCTCATTCACCTGCTCATTAATAATGTAGCATGCCTGGTCTTGCAGTGCTGAGGGATCCCATTCATCATGCCCAGCCCTGCACAGTACCAGATGCTGTAGTCCCAAAGCACTAAAGCCTCAATCTCCAGTGAACTCTGTGCACTGGCCTTGGAAGAAAATGAAGCACAGGACCAAGTCCTAAGGAACTGAAACAAACAACTGCTCACAGAATAGGACATGGAGTAATATTGATCAGAGCTACACAGGGAATAAATAAGAGTAGGAAAAGAAAGCAAGCTCTTTTAAGTCCTACACCTACATATTAATTTCCAATTCAACTCTCCTTGTGAACAGATGAGAGCAAATCCTACTCCTTCCCACTGTGTCTTCTAGACATGCTGTCTCTGCTCACAGTTTCTTTGGATCTTCCCTTATGCAATCAAGATAAGAAGTAATATGATTTAAGAAGAACATCCATGTTGTCATGGGTCAGGTATCCTGCACTCACCCAGATCCACATTTGTATTGTTCCAGCAAGGGTGACCTGTTAGGTAGGCAGAGGGTTACTCCAAAGCAGAGTCTTGTGACCATGTTCTCATGGCTACTTCCTAACTAGCCCTCTGTAGGAAGAGAAAATATAATGGTAGTAAAAACAAGTTGCTCTGATAGTGCAGAGTCCCACATCATTCAAGGTGTGAAGTGTGGACATTTGTTGTCCAGAAAAGTGGAATAAATATTCAATTTCCCAAATTCCCAGCGCATCCCTTGCTCACTAAGCTATAAGAATTACACAATACCTGGGAGCTGCAACAAGTTTATAGCTGCACCATAGTTCCATGCCTGAAGTCGACTTTGGTACTGTGCCAGCAACATTTATCTTTGTGTAATAAAGACAGTTTTCTACAATAAATGATAATCCCTTTCTCCTTCTGAACATTAGCACACAGAAGGTGCAAATTATGAAACAGAAAGGCATAATTTGAGAACAACAGAAGCTGTAGATTTGGGAGCATCATTCAAAGAGAACTTGTATATTAGGGCGGGTCTGTTCAGCTGCAAACCAAGTAGAAATAAATTTGTAAGCTCATGGCATTGTGCAGCTCACTGTTGCTTTCTTCATGAAGAGATCACATAGACTGGAGAACTGTGCCTGCCCATGCACAAACTGTCCACTCTGAGACAAGAGAGCTGAAAATTGGACTATGTCTGAGGTGTGGATTCTGAGGCTTTTGTTGGTCCCTCAGAGCTGTAGTGTTCAGAAAGCCCTTGTGGAGCTGCTTGTCAGAGACTGCTTCTGATGGGAGAGGGAAGTGTCATCTTGGAGATGAGTGGGTAAGGAAAAGGATGCTGGAAATAGATTTTCAGTTTTACATTTGCGAAGACAGAAGTTGTCCTAACACAGGGCAGTTTCTTCCTCTGTTTGGGAAAGTGATAAGTGGCATCCTTGGAAGACCTGAGTGCAATCCCATGGTAGCAAAGACAGTGTACAGAAACTTTGTCCATAGGATCATTGCCAGCCCATGGGATGTTCTTCTCTAAAGGGCTGAATGTGAAACAGGGATGGGATACCTATGCAAATCAGGGTTAGGTTACATCTGTGAAGGACTGATAGCTGTGAATCATGGTGCAATTCTGGGTTAAATTACTTGAAGTTAAAATATATGTCAGGTATTTCAATCAACCCTTTGTATAGCTGGGTGTTCAGAAGCAAGAAATGAGGTAATATTTGACTGGTGAGTCTCCAACCTTGGAGATATTCAAAAGTCATCTGAGCACGATCCTGGGAAACTGGCTGTAGGTGGCCCTGCTGGAGCTGGGAGGTTGGACCGGATGACTCCTCAAGTTCCTTTCAACATCCAACAGCCTGTAATTCTGTGAATATCTGAAGACTGCTTAGTATCCATCAGAGAGAGCTTGAGCTGAAGTTATTAGGACTCTACTGGAATAGAACTATTGAGTGTTGTAAAGCAGACTGTACCATGAGGGTTTGGCAGCCAACATCACCATTTCAGTTTATGTGATGTTTTGTACAATCAGTTATGGGCCTACCCAGAGCTGGTGGTGAAGTTGTATCAGTATTCAATCATCCTCAAATTTCACCACCAGTGCTGGAGTCCATGTCAAAGAGAAACACAATTCTGGCACCCAAGACAGTTAAAGCAAAGTCTTGTTCTGTCTTGCTCCACTAGAAGGAACTTGACTGAGGAATCTGCAGTTCATAGCAATTATGATCTGATATTCCAAGGTTTCTTCCATATGTAGCTACCATTCTTCTCTATTCTAATTGTGTCACATGGTCATTCCTATTCTGGTTTGCTAAGTCAGGTTTCTTGCTTGTATAAAAGTAGACACTGTAAAGAAAACCAGTGGGTAAGTTCCCTGCGAGACACATTGTTCCAAGTGTGACTTCTTCAGGTCTAAAGGCTAAGAAGGAATTTGATGGGAGCCTCTTCTAAAAGCAGTCACAGGCTACACCTCCCAGTAATTCTATAGTGACTGTGTTTGATGTTGAATCTATACCATGATCAGATTTCCACTACTGACATTCCAATTCATTATTCTGATGTTAAGGGAAAACATTCAATTGACAGACTCACTTTGACAGGGAGAGACTATATTATATTAGGCACAACATGGAACCTTAAAAATAATCTGGAATGAAATGGAGAAACCGTTTCAGTCAGAAATGATTCCAATACATATTCCTCAGAGTTCTAGTGCAAATGTCACTATTTTGGGTTGACTGTGTGATGTACCAACACCTGGAAGGGAAACTCTCACCTTACTTTCATGCACTTATGGTCAGGAGGAGAAGTGAGAAATTCCAAGAGGCTCATGAAAAGTTGCAAAACATGAGACTAGGTGAGAGAAAGTGAAAGACCCATGAAGACTCATCTTTATTTGCTTGCTTTCCTTCCCTGAAGAATTTTTTTAGGCAGCCCTTTGGCTTTTAATGCTTTAATGCTGCCCTGCTTTGCATGCTAAAGGGGTATGCCAGAAATTTGAATCATGATAAGGCAGATCCAACCACATGAAAGGACTAAGCTCAAAGGGTTGAGAAATAAAATAGTTTAGGACGAACGGTTTTTTCAAGAAAGTCAAGGACTAGGATGGTCAGAGCTCAGCAGATCTACAAGCCCAAGGTTTGAAGGCACTGATACAATGCATGAACCTTGCTGGCTGAAATCCTTCCTCCTGTCTCAAAGACTGTGCAACATGATGGGCCAAGTTTATGGATGCGTGTATGCTTTCTGACTGAGCCGTGGATTCAGCAAGGTGAGCATAAGTGAATTATGGATGCTCTTTTGATTGGTTTTCAATGATCTTTTAATGGCATTAAGACAGTGCGAAGTTATAGTGTATTGATTTTCTTTTGCCCATGCAATAATTTGTAGTGGTGGAGATTTATTTCCACTTTAGATTTTCCATGAAGCTAGTAGGCAGCAAGGTCAGTGGCAGCTGGCAGTAGGCCTGTCACTCCTATGGATGACACAAGCAGCCACCTCTGGTGCTCTGAGGATCACAGAGTGCCAAGGGACTCAATGCTTAGGGAGAGCAGAGCTGGCATGATGGATTTCTGTGGCCCCATTTTCACCACTGGCAGGCAGTGATATTGTTTGCTAGGTCAAAGCTGCTGCAGTTGCAAACCAGGGAACACTTGCCCTGCTAGCCCTCGGGTCAGAGGACCTGTCCTGACAAGTCTTTCCCTCAAGAAAGCACTGCTTCTATGAGGGTATTTTATAGCTGGTGCTTTGTTTTGTTTTGTTTTTCCTTTTAATGAATTTTGCTCACATTGGGACCAGCAGCAAGAGCCCCACAGTTAATCTGACCTTGAACAGGAACTAATACAGACCCTGTCTTCCAGCTACACCTTGTCACTGCAGAGAAAACAACTTGAGGCAGCAGCTACTTTTCATCAGGCTCATCTGCGGTCTGAGGAAGGAAGAGCTGTCTGTCATAACTATCTTTTATTTTTCTGCACAGCTTTGAGATTTCATGGGCATCTCCACTACCTCTTCCATCAGCAGATTTAAGGAGCAGACACTGGTTTCAGTCTACCCAACGAGACTCTTCTGTGCCCTTCTGCCTGACCTGTGTTCATACAGTTCATGCAAAAATCTGGAAGTCAGAAGGTGACATTTGCTCAGATTGGTCATCTGCAGATTACAGACCATAACTTCAAGATAAACCAGGGCATGGCTTTTAAAAATAAAGATTAAACCTGCAACTCTGTCTTAAGACGAAGTCTGAGAGTGCTACATGCTTGACTAGATTGCTCCACCTTGTTCTGACTAGTTGTTACAACTTTGTTGGGCATCACTTTGTGTTAGCTTAAACCACAGCTCATATTCCTTCAATGGTAAACCCTACAAAAGAAGCCCTAAAAAACCAGTTTGACATGTAGCTATAAAGAAGATGGACATGGATGCACAAAGGGGAGAGGAAATGTGTGAGCATATCTATGCTGCTGAACACAGAAGTCACAGGACAAGATTTAGGTTGGGTGTTTGAACAACACAGCTGTAGCAGCACATTCTGGTTTAGCAACTCCCTAAATCAGACCCCATGAGATTACAGGTCTCTTTTAGAGAGGCTGCTCCTGCTGCCTGAATTACCTGCAGTATCAGTGCAGTACTCAGTACTTGCACTGTCTCATTTGGCATTCAGCAGTAGGGGCTTGCAGACTGTGTGCAGTCACCCGGGCAGATTTTGTGGGCATCCAAGTAGTGAGTTTTAACAAAACAATTGAAAGAGATCATGAGGTAGGTCTATGTGTGGAGGGAGTCCTTGTCAAAGCCTTTGGAGCTTCAGAGGAGAGAGCATGAGGGTGCTTGGTGGAGCTTATACCAAAGGTTGAGTGGAGGTTGGTGTTAGAGGCCAGCTAAAAATGGGATTAGATCTTCTCACCCAAAACGAGAAACTAGAAGTCTAAAAGTGCTGTAAAAATTTACTTGATAAGATAGAGGAGCCAGAATAAGGTTAGAAAGAGAAGGGCAACAAAATTCAACACCAGTGCTTACACTGAAACTGAGATCCCATTTACTTCTGTGGTTAAATAGCTTCACCCTCCATGTGCTGGGTCTTGCTATATATAAGACTGCTAGGTCAAGAGGTCCTCAAGCTTCAGATCTTTTATCCCAGTAAATATCCCTGCGGTTCTGCTCTTCAACACCTTTCTCAAAGTATGTCCTACTAAGTAGGACATGACATTTTAATGACAGTTTCACTCACACTATAGATAGTGTTGCTTTCAGATCCTGGTTCCTAGATAGCCCCTGACCATTTTTCCAAGTACCAAATCTCTGTTCCTCTGTTGTCCATTTTGCTGTTGAGTAGCTGTTTATCCATTTTGCTCCTGAAGTCTTTTACACAGTAACTGATTTTCCATTTGCACTTTTCCTTCTTGTAAACATGATTTAGATGTTCCAGCTGAATATTCATGTCATGCTACTAGAATACACTCTGCATGTTTGTGTGTGGTTTACCAGCCATGCCTGTGCTTTGTCATTCACAACAATCCAGCAGATTTACGAAAAGGCCAAGATAAAGCCATTATTACCTTGACCAACAGATATAATCCCTTCCTGTTTTCTTCTGGTTTTAGACTACAACTTCTTCAACTGTGCCAGTTTTCTGTTTGACAAAGGCCAGCATATTCTACTGGGAGATACTTATCACCAGTCCCTCTGCACACTCCCTGCAGAGCCTGTTAGCCTCCTGGCTGCAAACTCCAGCCCAGCAGAAGCACTTCCTTTTGATTACAGAGATCTCCAGTGTCAGCCAAGGAGGTGGATATCAAACCCGTGTGCGTTGGGTGCTGCCAGCAACACATCATAAATAATAGTAATGGACTGTAATTGCTCATTAAGCCAAATCATAGCCCGGAGCCCTCCATCTGGCCAAACTCCCTTCAACGTCAGCAGGAGCTTTGCCAGCAGGTGTGCAAAAGGATTGGGGTTCCAAGCAGTGGTACCTCCAACGAGGTACTGTAGCATCACTACCGGGGTCTGATTCAGATCCCCTTGAAACTCCTGTGTGTTTTTAGATTGATTTAGAAGACTTCTGCTAACTCCCCTTGCATTACATTGCTTCTCAGCCAGTATGTCTACATCTGCGCAGCAGTTATCCCAGATGGAGTATGGAGGAGGAGAATTCCTGACACGGAGCTATGGGGATTTTAATTTTAGAGAGGAGATGGAAACTTTCCTGTTTGGTCTCAAATAGTGGTTTGTACAGGGGTGATTTGAGGCTTGAAAATGTCCCAGAAGCCTGCAAATGAAAAACCCCAACATGTAATTGATATTGAAAAGTGTTGTGTCCCTGGCGTAAGGGCAATAAAAGACGAACAAGCTGGTGTGCTGCCTATCAATCACCTATTGCTATTTGACATTGGTACAACCTTTTGCAAGTGAAAATAATTTACTGCCTTCCCCCAGAAAATTATTTACCATTCCCATTTTGGTTTGAACATTTACTGTTGTGGTTCGAAGCTGTGATGAATTGGTTAGCTATAAATTTTCTCTCCTCCCCCCCTCTCCTCCCATCTCTTCCTAATGTAACGCTGGGATGAAGGTTAAGGCACAGGGTGTTATCTGAAGCAAGTGCTCCATTCTCAGTGCCCCATACATCCTTGCTAATGCTTATAGCTCCCTTGTGGTATTGGGAAGTGTAATCACTATTGTACTGAGGTAGAACAGGAGCTGGAGAGAGATAAATGGCCTAGTTATCAAAACTTCCTAGCCTCCCACAGCCCTCCTTGGGAATACAGCTATAAATGACATTCAAATGATGCTGATAGATGTTAGATGAGCAGGGAGCATGCAGTCCTGGTGCTGTGCTCAGGCCAGCCCCTTCTTGCTGATAGTGTCGTGGAGATTTGGGCTATCCCAACACTGGCTGCTGACACTGGAGGGGGGTGTGTGAGATACGGTGCTGTCTGCTCTCATCTGCTTCTAGACAAATCCTTTGGGATTGCAAAGGTTCAAAACTGGATGGCAACTGAGACATTAATGCTGGAGCTTGCAGAGTTTAAGGAAAAGCTGTTTTTTGGCATGGAATCTGCTCAATTTGGACCCTCAGGGGGTGAAATATGGGAGAGAAAACAGCCCTTCTTCCACCTGGCACTGCAATGACAGAAGTGTCATTTTTGAGTGGCCTGGGATAGTCTGGTCCAAAGTAGTACGGCTTGTGGTGGGTCCAGAAATCACCTCCAGGAGCTCCCTTTCCATCTGTTGTCCTTCCTGGTGTGTGAAACAGGAGAAGGATTGCTCAGATCATAAATTCCTCGGGAATGGAACAGCTAGAGTAGGTGGCAAATCTGCTTCTGAGTCTGGAAGGGCTCTTGGGTGTCTTGGCATCTCTTCAGGAGATACCAGGAAAACTCCCCCATCTGGAGGAGGAGAACCTTCCATGAAAACAACCAGCAATCTGTAATGTTTTGCGTTTTATTTTATTTTATTTTATTTTAT